>NC_056739.1:514273496-514372712 GCF_019279795.1 Protopterus annectens | reverse complement strand
TGTAACATCATCCCCAGTATAACAGCAACTATTTCACATAGGGCCATGTTAGTGTGTCTCTGTCCAGGTATGTTAAGGCTTCAGCAGATGTCATACAGTGGGTGAATAATTGGTTATGTTATGACAGTATGTATTGTTGTAATTAGTTTGGGTGTGGGGGATAGCAGATGCAGGTGTGTAGGAACTGCTTTTATACATATTCTATATGTGTGAGGGGGTTCTTTCCCTATGTGAACACCTATCCCTTAGTGGACTAATACTATGGTAATTGCAGGCTGATTCATTAAGGCACTGTTAAATGATTCCTGTATAGCATGCAGGTAATTTAAGTCTTTGAATCCTTTTGGCAATACATCAGAATGTAATAACGTTTTTCTGAATGAAATATGTCTGTGTATTTCTGTCATGGATATTTGCAGTCATTGTAGTTGTGTTGGTGACTAACCCTATTTGGCTCATGTCCATAGTACATATTTGTAATAGTGTATTGGCATATACTCATCATATGTTATGTTCATATTGTTTGGAGGTAGCAGAATGTGTGATTGCTATGGTCCATGTTATACTCAGATTTGAACACTTCAGATGCTGTATATACACATGTATGTATGTATTTATGTATGTATGTATATTTTTATTTATTTTATTTATTTTATTTTACATTTGTTGACCGGGCTGGTCTAGCTGGATACATGTCCTTTTTCAGTAGAGGCCCGGGGAGAAAAGCTCCAGCGTAATGAGAAGACAACAGTACATTAACATACAGAGAAAAATAGTATTAACATAAGTATAAACAAGGACAGTAGTCAATACATGTAACTAAGTAAACATTCGTAAGAGAAGGAGGTTGACTGAAATATAGAATTCTTGGTGTTGAAGAACAAGGTCTACAAGAAGGTGAAGAGACTAGGGTGGTGGTTGTTTGGTTGGGTTTAGCCTGGTTTCGGACAAGGACATAACCAATGTGATTTTAGGAATTCTTTGAGATTGTTTTCGAATTGGTTAAGTGAGGTTACAAGTCTTAGGCGGTTTGGAAGGGAATTCCAGGGTTTCCCTATGGAGTTGGCATATATATATGTATATAGATATATAATATATTTTATTGCATACGTTTATATGTACCTCCATAGATGTGTAGAAGGTTTTAACCTATCTATATATCTACATATATATGTATATCTCTATATATCATGTATCTCTCTCTCTCTCTCTCTCTATATATATATATATATATATATATATATATATATATATATATATATATTGCATGCACCTTTCATTGGGTACATGGCGGTTTGTCCTATTTCTACACAATCCTCCTTTTTGCATTTTAACCTGTCTGAATATGCAACTGGCAAAAGTATATCTCAGGTAGCTTAGTTGTAGGTTACTCTGAAGATGGTGTACATGGTTGCGGGTTCTAATCCTGGAAGTGGTTATTATTTTACCTCTCAGAGCAGGCACTGGTATGGAAAGTGTGATTAATGCACATTTAAGCAGTTGTAAGCAGGTTTGCCCATGGTCTGTGTGACATTAAGCAAAGGTTAAACCTGTGAAGTGCTTATCCATTTAACCATGTTTAAGCACCGCTTACCTTCACGCAAGCCCGTGCAAACCTGCTTACAACTGCTTAAAAGTGCTTTTATCAACCTGCATCCAACAGCCCTTATTCTGGCCCTCAAAATAAAGTAACAGCCCTTGCAGGTCTTGACCCCGGGACCATGAACACCACAGTCACTGACTTTACCACTAAGGCATCTGAGGTATGTACAAATGTTATGGTGTTTAGAATATACATTTTACTACAAGCATTCCTCACTATTGAAAGCAAATGTGACAGTCAGTTGGTGTACATATGTATGATACATGTTAATATTCATATGTTTGTGGAATTAAGTGCTGCAATGTGACCTGACAGGGTGTATTATGGATGAGAATGGTTCTTGTTTTGTGTCCTTTTCATATTGTCCCCATACTCCATGTATACCTCTCCAGTTCACTTATGGGATATCCAACCCAGGCTCTCCTTGATGTGTAATTTCATTACCCATCATTCCTCCCCCACCCCAATCTCCACATACACAACAACCATCCCTTCTATGGTGAATTAAGTTAATATTAACAGTTATAATACCAGAGCTGCATGTGTTTTGTGAACACTTCATTTCCTTTGGATTGCTTCTGTGTCACAAAGTGTGTTCATAGATGTTTATATATATGGCTATAGATGGAACTGTGTATATATATATATATATATATATATATATATATATATATATATATATATATATATATATATATATATATATATATATATATATATATATGTATATATATATATATATGTTTAGTATTAATTTGTAGCAGTTACATATGTAGACTTGTAAATGTTGATTCACAAACTATAGTACATTACAATGTACTGTACATATGTACACAAAGTGACTGTCCCATTTGTGGTCAGTACTGTGGAATGCCTATAGTATAAGGTGTAGTCTAAAGATCATGAAACATGTATACAGCTCAAATGGCTTGGTAAGTATCATGACTATGGTGCGCATGGTCCAGCGTTCAACACCTGCAGTGCTTTAAAAATTTTTTTTACTCCAGAATAAGGCTCATTTAAGCAGTTGTAAGCATGTTTAAAAGTGTTTGTGCAACATTAAAGCAGCAGTTAAACATATTTTAAATCTTATAACCTGTGTGCACAAACATGACCACATCTGCTAACTACTCGGGATATATACATTTCAGTGATGTAACTTCTCACTATGTGCTTACATAACATTACATTCTCTGTTGACTTAACTCTCCAGCACACATGGGTTTGTATGGGTGTTTCAGATGTTTATTATGCTGAAGAATACTACCTAAATATGCAAGCTGTAGTTAAGGTATACTTTTTAACATGGCAAACATCTCTGACTTTATTGGGATTTGAACCACAAATGCACAGATGCTATACAAATGCTGTAACCATTACACTATTGACATTAACGTTGCTTCTGCCTGTTTCCTATTTAGATAATTTATATATGTTAGCTAGGCTGAGCAAAGGGCAGAGGCCCCCAAACACACTGAGCTTCACTTACCCTTGAAATAAAAACATAAATGAAATGAGAGACTATAAATTAAATTCCTAACTACATTAGGCATAGCCCCTTACTGACACACTTCAAGAGAAACCTTGATGTGTGAATGGGTAACAGAATATACACCCCTGGGATCCTGTGTCCCAGAACCATACAGCCAGGGGGTGAGGGAGCCCCTCCAGTTTTATAGTTGCAAGACCTGTTGGGGAAATTGAATGGTGTTGATTTTTCACATTAACATGCCCTTTGTAGATCACTAAGTGCCCCTATCACCCTCCACCACCCCAGTCTTAAACAGCTTTCGGCAACTCTGCCTGGAATCACTTCATTGGCTATGTGCCAGAGGCTCAGTTACTTCATCAATGGTGCAGAGAAAGCCAACACACTGTAGCTATGTTTCAAAATGCTCTTGGACATATAGCCTACTACCTATCTGTGAACCTCTAACGTGCAGGTCATCACAAACATAATATGTGAATAAACAGTGCTGTCAGATCACAATATGCAGTGAAAAATCACCATGTATTCAGAAAACAGTTAAGTACAGCAAGAACATACAGAACACTGATACTTAATCACTCCAAAAGCCTATCTTGGAAGCTAAAAGACTTGTATAAGTTTAAGGCTTTCTATTGCTTACTAATAGGTTACCTACAGGAAAGACAAAAAACAAGCACAGGTGGGAAACATGCATGCAACAATACCATACCAGCTTGCATGTGTCAGCCTTAGGCTTTGGAATACTGGCCAAGACTATTGGCTCCCCCATGGTGCCTTTTTTAGGCAAGTCTCAAAGGTGATTCTCATTTCCGTAAACAGCACAATAGCAAAATCATTGAGGGTTATGCTACTCAACGCCAGGGGTTGTAATCACAACATGCACGCACTCACAACACTCCTCTGTATGGGCAACGTCAGCATCTGTGCAGTAACTGGGACCTGTTTTAAGGCTCCTGAGAGCACACCAGCACTACCAGACTACAACCCATAAAACAAATTTCGGCCACAGAACATGGACTGACACAGACATGGTGGGGGTGCATCCATATTCATCAGGGATACCTACACCTCCAGGTTAGTGGGGTAGCATGATACATCTGAGATCATCCATGTGCAGCTAACATCAGCCACAACTGCAATGCAAACTGTGGCCTGCTACAAAACACCCTCCATGACCCAGGACCACCACTCAACCTACCTGGAGACAGTAGGAAACACGACAGTCCTACCGAACACCCTGGTATTGGTCGATGTCAACTACCCTACCATTAAGTGGGAAACATACTCGAGTACTTACTTCCAGGCCCAGCACTTCCTGGAATTTATCACCTCATATGCCCTATATCATATGGTAAACTCCCTAACGAGAGGTGGAAACATAGCAAGTGATAATCACCAACATGGGCAACAAGTGCACCACAGCAGAGATAAACCAGTCACTGGTTAGATCTGACCATGAACTATTCATGGATGATTTCCACACCCAATTATCTCACCAACCCAAGGAAACCACAGTGAATACCTTTCCTACAGCTAAACTCACACTACTAAAGACAGAGGTGGGTGGTTTCACAGCCCCCACGCTAAGTGAAACCACTGCTCAAGATATAGAAAGATTTATAAATGCACTCTATAAGCACCTACAAGGATGTACGGATCATGCCATCACTGGTAAACCAAGACTTGCTCCTTCAAGACAAGGACACCAGTCTGGTGGACACCTGGAATAAACAGGCTATACAACAGAAGTAGGACAGTAGTCCAGAAAAACAGCAAATCCCAAGAAGGGCAGACATCTGTGACCAGTATTAGTAAGAAACTTAGGTCCCTCATGAAATCATCCAAGGCTAACATCAACAGGAAAACAGGCAAGGATTTGAAAGATAACCACAAAGCCTTCTTTGGCTATATCAAGGATCTAGGTGGTAACACACATATTTGCACTGTGCCAGTGCAATATAGCACAAAGTATACTACCCTACCAATATCGTTAACATCCTTGCAGATACATTCAGTGCAAACTTCATCCCCTAAAGAGCCCACAACAATACCCAAAAAGTACAGTATCCCAGACATCAGAGACACACAGGTGGAAATGGCCCTCTCAAACTGCAAAACACAGCATCAATGTAGGCAGATGGTGTCCCAGGCTGCATCTTGCAAACACTACAAGACAAACTAACCCCCCACCTAATTAACCTTTTCAATCTCAGCCTCTACACAGGCTACATGCCCATACAATGGTGCATAGCAACGGTTATTCCACTCCACCAAGGGGGAAACACAACTGACCATGGTAACTACCACCCCATAAGCCTGACTAGCCTGGTCTTCAAAGCTATGGAGCGCATCCTCATGGCACTCATTAACAAAGACATTGGTAACCTCCAAACACTTGACCCAACCCAGGTCAGCTTGGTTGAGTGCAGATCATGCCTACTGAACCTGTTTGACGTCTTACAGACAGTCACCAAGATGTTAGATGTGGAGAGAGGTAGTTCACACATACTATCTGGACCTCGCCAAGGCTTTTGACACCATTCCCCACTCAGGTATTATTGATAAACTCACCAGCCTGTACATAAACCCATACATCACAGGATGGATTGCCAACAGGCTTACACACAGAACCCACATGGTAAGACTAGCAGCCTCCAGGTCCAACTCTTGACCTGTCACAGCTAGTGTCCCACAGGACTCAGTCCTGGGACCCCTACTGTTTGGCATATACTTCTCAGAGATACAGGCAAACACAGGTGGACTACGGCAGACCATGTTTGGCAATGACTGAAAACTGGGAGCCATAATTGACAGTCCAGCTGACACAGACATCCTTCAAGGGGCCTTACAGAGACCGACACAGAGTGTCAAAGTCATGGCCTCCAGCTAAGTGCCACAAACTGCATTGTCATTCTATTTTGGAAAAACTAAACACCCACATATTAACAAATAAGTAGCAGCCACTTAAATACAGATGAGGTAATAGGGTATCTGCAGACTAAGGTAGATAGTGATCTCTCCTTTGACAATCATATTTCCAAAGTAGTTAAGACAGCCTTCTATGTAGGCCATCTGATTACTAAAGGGTTTGCATCTAGACATACTGAGGTTATAGTGCCCCTTTACTCATCACTCATCAGTCCCATCATAGAGTATAATAACCCATTGGGGATGTACCTCAGAAGACACTTCCGACAGCTGGAAGGTCCAGGAACGTACCTCGCCAAGAGGATTACTGGCCTTAAACATATGTCCTATGCAGGCAGACTGAATAAACTCCTGCTTTAGTCAGTGGCATCTTGTTTACTCAGAGATGATCTCTGCTGGCCAAAAAACCCATGTTCAACTCAGGCTTAATGGATGTGCTCCACCTATGGGAATCTATGTCACAGTGAGAAACACAGCATTGTAGTGAGCTAAACCTTGCCACAACAATAACTAGAAGATGCTGGAGGGACAGATTCCTGTCACAGAAACTCCCCATGCTTTGGAACAACATCCCTAATTACTTTATACAGAGCCCTTCACTAACACTCTTCAAGAGAAACCTTGAAGAGTGGATGGGGAACAGTAGATACACCCCAGGGATCCCGCCATTGGCTCTGCTCCACAGAGGGACAGTTCATTAATCAATGGGGTGGCAAAAGCTGACACATTTTGACTAGGCTTATGAATGCCGTTGGGCAGTTAGCCAAGTACCTACCTATGAACCTATACATACAGTATCAGCAAATGCTGATAGCTTAATTTACTGTTAAGGTGTTGACTTACCTTGTGTCAATAGCAGTAGTGTGTGCAATAGTTGAGGGCTGCCTATGTTGGATGCACACAGTAGACTGCCTATACATGACAATTTACTGATAGCCTTGTGTGTGTGCCATCCATATTTACTGTGTGTACAGGTGGAGAAAGGTGTCAGTCCCTAGGTGCCTACACTGTCAGTGTGTGTGCTATACGTTCCCTCCTTGCCAAGACATGGGCATACTGGGCACACCTCCATTTGCCAACTGGGGCTGGCTCAAGGTGTTCATGGTCTGAGTACCTCTGTGCCTGTGGGGCCCTTGGCAATGGTGGTGGGCTGTGAGGGCCTTCACCATTCTGTCCTTGCTGCAGCTGTTTCCACAGGATCATATTGTGTAGCATGGCACATACTATGAAGATGTGGGCACACGTACCTGGAGAGTACTGCAAGACTCTACCAGATATGTCCAAGCAACGGAACCGTGATTTAAGCATCCCAAACACATGCTCTATGATGATTCTGGTTTGTGCATGTGCCTCATTATGGCATTCTTCCATTGGTGTGTGTGCATTTCTGATAGGAGTCATCATCCACGGTTCCAGTGCATAGCCAGCATCCCCCACCAGGTGGCCATATGGGATGTCCACCCTGGCAAATACCTGATACAGCTGTGAGGCATGCCAGATGCGGGAGTCGTGATAGCTTCCAGGGCTGCCAGCACACACATTGCCCCCTGGGCGATGCACACAACCTGGCAGTTGATGGAGGGGTATCCCTTGTGGTTTATGTAGTGCCTACCCTGCTCACTGGGTGGTGACTTGATGTGTATGTGCATGCAGGCTGTTGCACCCAGTACCTCCAGGTATTCTGCCACAAGGTGGAAGAGATGCATATTGCTGGCCAACTCCTCCTGCGTTTGGGGGAAGTATATGTGCTCACTGGCATGTGGTAACATGGCATCCAGGAACTGGTGAAGTACCTTGGATGCTGATGCTGTGAGAGCCCCATTATATCCCCAGTTGGCCTTTGGAAGGTACCTGTAGCTAGTATTCTCAGGCTTACACATACCTTGGTAGCCACTGGGATGGGTTCCCCTCTGTTTGTCCTGGCTCTGAGGCGTGGCTGGCACAGCTCCACAAGTTGCTGTAGTGTGTCCCTGTCCACCTTGTAATGCTCTACTATCTCCAGATCATGTTGCCCCTGGTAGGTTACCTTGGGTCTGAGCACTCTTCTCTTCCTCTGGTCCCTGAGGTGGTTGTCAGCATCATCCTCCACACCACCTTCAGTCTCCAACACATGCTAGTGGATCTACGCTATGTTATCCCCTAACATGTACATATTAAAAGTTCCCCATCTGTATACACCAATGGTGCAGAGTGTATGAGAATACACGTGTGTGTGAGGTGCTTTCACACTTTATACTACTGTGCTATGGATGCTGCTGATGTCATTGGGTGTGTATGAGCAATTCCAGCTGCAGGGTATCATAATTATGGGTTTTACAATGAGTACTGCAAGTGTGGGGCATTTAGTGTGGAGTTATGCTTGCCTGCCTTGATAAATCTGTTGCCCTTTAATTCACTTTTAAACCTGGATCCCCTCCCATTCTCAGGAATGCATCCACTTGCCGTCTTTCTTGTTTTGTACTTTCCCTACCCAGTCATGTGTTTCAAAATGTGTCTTGTAGCTGATATATTGCAATTCTGCTTTGTTCTGCTGTGACACTTTACTGTTTTCTTTGCAGTACAGCCCCTCCCCTTTCCTATTCTGCAGGTAGCTGCTTGCAGCTTTGTTAGCTGTTGTCAATGGCCCACTGTGGGTTCCTAGGTGTTAATTAGTCATTTGTACTCCAATTTCCCTGCTGCAGTTCCTTATTTTTTTCCTATATCCTTCCTGTTTCCACTCCAGTGGGCGCCACACAAATCCATTTAGAGTTTAAGTGAGTTTTAATCTCCGTTCACATGCATACTCAGTTACCTTGTATGCTCTCAGCTAAGCAAAGCTAAAGCCAATTCAACACGCCCCTTTCCTGCAGCTTTGCTTAGCTACGGGCAAACAGAATTAGCAATGCTCCAATGTGCTTACAGCAAAGGTGACACACTGCTCTTTTGATGTCATCTTTATCTCAAGGGCACACCTCGGTGTTACAAAGCTATGCTGTGAGGTGCATCATTACACCAGCGGGGAATCTATGATTCACTATTACTCCTCTCATTTGCATGGCATTGCCTACTAATTCCTAGCTACCGTGCATAACACTGTCACAACCCCTTAGCAACCCTTGCACCATGGTGTGGTGTAGCATGCCTGCCATTGACTATTATGGAGAAATCATGATATGTGTTACATTGCAGTTTTATTCTATATTTTTCAATTTTATTTGCAATCCCATTTGTGCGCCGCTGCCCTGCGCTTAAACTTCGCGATAGTGTGAAAAAAATGTAAATGTTCTTTCTATATTTTGTACGGATTTTTTTATGCCAATGGCTATATATTTATCCATTGGCATATATTAACAATATAATACATGTGTTTGGTCGGCTGTCATGGCTCCGATTTTATGTTTGCAAAATGTAAACCATTTTTTACGGTTTACATTTCTGCATGCTTACACTACCCCTGCACCACTTCCTGGATCGCTACACACTTCATTTGCATGCTACACTGCTGCACATGGGTTAATTATCATACAGGGGCCGGGAGCTGTGCGGGTGTAGCATATGCAGGTAGTGCACGTGGATACAGCTTGTACCTGGATCGCTCGCCGACCATATTTGGTGTTGGAATGCCGACACTACATCTGCACCTGGCGCAAGCTTCATGAATCCCGGGGAGTGTTAAATTATTGCAGCATCCAGTCTTTGTGTGTCTGAAGACCCATTGCAATATCAATTCACTTCTTGAAATGGTAAGCAGATAGCCATCAGATAGGTTTATTGACCATGTGATATAGCACCTTAGCCAAGGTGGACAAAAAATATGCTGCTTTTTGAAGAACATTTTAAATGGTTCAGTACCATAGCATTGCCATAAAATACATACAATGGGTTTGCATGATGGCATGACATGACGGACAGTAGTGTAATAACATCAAGTACTTATTCACACTAGCATGTAACACAGTCATAGTTAAAAAATGATTGATCATAGTCACTGTTTGATATTCAGCAAAAAAAGTGTTAACTCATTACATCCGCGTCACGCCTCCAGGTGAATTTGCAGTTAACTCCTACTGATGTCTCTAGGCGTCAAATATTGCTTGTTCATATTTGCATAAAGAATTCTAAACCAAGCTATGTACAAGCTTTTAAAAGATTTCATCTTAAATCTTACACAGTGACAAACTCAACTGCATTATTATTTGACCTCTGTCTAGTTCAGGTAAATAGATATTAACTGTTGTTTTTATGCTATTAATTTATATAGCTATAATTTTCACATTTTTCTAAATATCTCAACAACCAAGTAACACAGACAAAACTCCTTAGCCTCATATGAACGCTCTTAGCTAGAGGAATAAAATGCTGCTGACAGCATGTGTGTAACTTGATTGTTTGCAAAGAGATTGTAAGTTCTTTATAAAATATTACAAATGTAATAGTCACTCCCCCGGATTCACGAATCCTCCATGTAAGACTTAATAAGTCTTACTCGGAGGCTGCAGTTGAACGGTATGACGCTGACTCAACCATAACTCTTACACGGACCGAGTATGAAAGCAGGGGGCGTGTCCGACTGCCGAGCAGTCTAAATGTCCACGCCCCTGTAAGTGTAGTAAAAGCAAAATGTCAACACACAAGAGCGAGTTCGCTCAAATGTACTTGCACCCAACACCACACTCCCTGACACTGTAAACCCCCATCACAGTTATAAAAAGTAAAATATTTATTTATTTTTTTTAAATCCACGATATAGCTGCCCGTATTTGCATGTGTGTGCATGGGTGTGCTTATTGCTTAGCCATAGTAAGCAATTCCGACATGGAAGAGCATAAGAAAGAATGTTTATGCAAATCACACCAAATTGCAGTAGTGTAATGCTAGAGCGTATGCACAAAGAGGAGGCATTCACGGCTCGAGTCCCACCACTCCCCTTCTTATTTATGTTTTAAATCAGTATTTGAAATAATACCAGACATATATGATTAAAATTTTATTAAAAGCAGTATCATGGCCAATGTATCAGTGAACAAAATATATGTATTTTAAAGGACCCAGATATATAATAGCCTGCTGTTAAGCAATGCTTTACCCAGTGAAACACAGGTGCCCATAGTTTAATAGCGCTTTACCCAGCTAAACAGAGGTGCCCATAGTTAAATAGTGCTTTACCCAGCTAAACAGAGTTGCCCATAGTTTAATAGCACTTTACCCAGTGCAATAGAGTTGCCCAAAGTTTAGAAGCGCTTTACCCAGCGCAATGTGTTTGCGCGGACGTGCGCGCCGCACCAACCAGGGCACCGTAGGGCACTGGGGAGCAACGTAGAGCTAAGTTGCTTAAACGCAGCCACACCCCCTAGCCTGTCCAGACAGTATTAAAATAAAAGGATGACAAGGTTCGAACCCAGGATCTTGTGCATCATAATCAAAGTACAGAACCACTAAGCCATGACAACATAGGGGAAGCAGCCACTATTAACATTCATATACTTACGAATGGTAGTTTAACCATTACTAAGCAGGTCTGCAGTCAGCCGAGAATTTTACAAAATGGCCAATCACAAAAAAGTGCGGGAAATGCGACATATTTAAGCCCCATAGGCAGGAATACTCGCCATAACTGATTATAGCTCATATTTGCAGTCAGAATGGCAGGTGCAGGAGAGGGTTCACACTTCTGAGCGCAACGTTGGGGCATCGAGGAGTCCAAATACATGGTTTGGCTCCTTGTCCACCATCACGAGTCAAGACTCCTGAAGGGCCAGTTCCAAGGGACGGAGTACAAGGCAAAGGCTTGGAACTGGTTAGCTTGTGACCTCACCAGTGCCACAGGCATTCCTCAGATTGGTGAGCAGGTCCATCACCACCATGCAGACCTGAAGAGACGAAAGCAGGACAGCCTGAACCAGTGGATACAGGAGGCCCGTGGGATGCAGAATGCCCCACAACTGAATATGTAGCCATGGAATGCAGTATGTAAGAATTGATAATGGAGTATGTATAATGGATAGGTATGTCTCAATATCCCTTCATTTACTTTACAACTGCATGTGACTGTGCTACGAATCAGCAAGCCTATGCTGATAGGCTGCTAAGGCTGCGCCACCAGGCAGGTTAGTGATTATTCTGCATGTATTGTTATATGAAATATGGAAGAGAGCATGAAAGAAAGTGTTGTAGTCCAATAAAACAACCATAGAATTGCCTGAATAAGTCCTCTGCATGTACTGCCAGATAAAAACGTCAGAGAGGCAGAAAAAGAGTGTAGCAACCCATTCAGAAAGGTAACATATGACTGGAATAATATCTCTGCAGGCACTGTCATATAACATAAGTGAGTGAGCCTGAAAAAAGATTGTTCTAACCTATTAATAAAGGTATAATATGTCTTGAACATGTCTGCCATAAACACTGTTAAACAAATAAAGGAGTGAGCCTGTGAAAAAGTGTGCAATGTCATTAATAACGGTCTAAAACCCAGAGTGTGTCTGTGTCACAGAGTCTGAAATGTTGTTGTACCCTTGCATTATACAAACAGTACTGTTTGAAAATGTGCTGGCAACCCAGAGTTATGCAGTCCCATATAAAGTGGGTGATGGGAGTGCTAGTAGCTGTGAAACATATATACAGTCCACAATAGTCAGTTACTGGCTAGCATGAATACGTAAACTGGCACACATGTAGCATGTAATTATTCACCAGAAATGTGAGTGTGTGTTAAGAAATGCAGGGTTCTGTACAAATCAAAGTGAAAATGTCATGTGAAAACATCCCAGATATGTAGATAAAGAAATATAAATGCAAACAAGAAATATGTAGCAGTAACATCTGCTTCCTGGACAGTTAGTATGTCAGATATAGGTCAGGCATATATTGAACTAGCCAAAGCCATGACACAACCTAATGTATGGTAGCAAGTGTAATAATACAGGTAGGGGATATACACTTGCAGTCACTGGGAATGTAGTGTAGACTAAAAGGTCATTATAAGATGTTAACCGAAGTTTTTTTCTACACCCTACCGTATGTGCATAAACCATGCAATTCCACACCTCAATGGGTATGTGTAACCTTAAATATTTGTTGGGACATATGTCCTATTGTTTTTTAAATATTTGCATTGATGTTGATGCATGTGCCCTGTTCAAACACAATGTTCATGGTGGCCTTTTGCTACCAAACATCCCTGCATGCTGTTGGAATATCCACTGTCGTTCAATATATGCATGTGTTATGCTTGCTGTTCAACTGTTGGAACCTTGGTGTGTTGGGTTAATGGGAATATTACTGCATGCTGTTACAACTAATCTGGAATGCTGTTGTTTATGCTGTAATTAAACACACCTAATCACAGAATGTATGGGAAGGCTGGTCCCAGCGGACCAACCTGTCCCTCCTCAGTTGGCGAGTGCACCTGGCACCAGCAGCTCCAGTGCCCAGCCTGGGCTCCTCTCCTCCATTGGTCCTGTGCCACCTTTGGGTGGAAGCACTGCAGGGGATGGGGCTCATCCCCCCGTTCAAGCGTAGGTAGAGAAGGGCCACCTGTCACCCTTCGAAGGGTCCGGGCTGTGGTGCGTAGGGAGATCCAGCGTTCAGTCACTGATCCCCTACGCCAGCTTGAGGCGAGAGTGGTGCGTCTCTCGGGTGAGCCTGCCCAGTCTACTCAGCCCCCAGCACAGCCACCCTGGGGGCTGTGAAGGTGCAGTGGTGACTGCCCATGGGTGGGGATCTCAGTTTCACTGTTACCATCTGTGGGCTCATGGGCTTGCGATTTCCAAACAACCTTTCCCATCAATTGTGTTCACCCACCCCATGTGTCAAACTCTGCCCCTGTATGTGTCCTGCTTGTCATGTCTGCTTACCTCCCCAACCTACCTCCCCAAATATACCTACATCCTCTACCTCACATTCCACTCTCACCTGAAAAAAAAATAAAAAAAGGGCAATCTGTTCCCACAAAAAAATTACGCCCCATACATAGCTGCTCAGTTCGCAAACATGTCCACTGGACATGTAAACTGATAATTCTAATTGGCAGTACAACATATTTTGTTGTCCTCACCGCTCTCTCAGGGGTGGAAAGTTTCAAATTTCACACCAAATGTCATACATATGCACAGCTGTTGCTGGTAAAGAAATGGGCAGCCATGGACCTTCCCTACACCCATCCTGCACATGCAGAGCTGGTTTCCCTACTGTCTTTCCCTCTTTGTGCCCCCTTTTTCACCACTTTCCTATCTCCCCATTTTCTTTTCTTTAAAAGAAATTAGCATGGGGGTTAGCGGGAGTAAGCAATTTTAAGCAGTAGTTAGCGGGGGTGCACAAGTGTGAGTTTGTGTGCGCTTAGCTAAGCATTGCTAAGCATCAAGCAAACCCATGCAAACCCACTTACAACTGCTTAAAAGTGCCTTAGTCACTCTGTATGACAAGGCCCTTGTACTGCTCAGCAGCAAAATATCAAACCGTGTCAGTCTCGAACCCGGGATCTTGGACTCACCAGTCTGCATGAAGTACCACTACACCACAGCAGATAGACAGCAACTTTGTGTTGAAAGAAATATAACATGCACTACAATGAGTGAATTTAATGGGAAAATAGGAAAGCCATAGGAATACATTGCAATAACTACTATTGTATGCCAGTTAATTCTCTAATTCGAAAAGAAAGTACATACTCCCATGTATCCAGTGTTAGCATTAGGAGGTGTGAGTAAACCTACACACTGAGAAGAGTGTACTGGAAGAAGCAACAGTCAGGTTGGAGTACAACATACATTTCACTGACTACAACCCAGCTTCAGATATGAGGCATATACCAACCTTCTGACTGAGACAACAGTGTCCACAGCAAACAAGCATGGCCCCCACTTTGCAAAACTAAAAGGGCTACGCCTACCTAACCTATCATTTTATAGCAGTGTCCTGAAATCACAGTGAGAACTGCAATTACCACACAGCAGGCTGCATGCAATTACTAAATGGTGGGCACCAATTGGTGCAGAGGCCATCACATGCACATGCGAAGATACCTAGAAAAGCAGCCTGTATCTGCTGTCCACACATGCAATAATATCATTGCAACAACTGGGAGAGAGAGAGAGAGAGAGCATGAGCAAGAGAGACAGACAGTGACAGACAGACACAAACAGGCAGAAGGAGACAGATGCTGAAAACAAGCAGCAACACACAGAGGAAACAAAATAAAAAAATAAATAAATAAAACAAAAAAATAAAAAATAAAAAAACAACACCTACAACAGACGGAGGTGAGGAATACAAAGGTAAGGTATGTAACAGATATGTATTTGGTGACATCTGAAACATGTGTCTGAAGGGTACTCTACATACTGTGAATCATCCATATGTGGCAGCAGTCCGTATCTATATGTACATGCGCATTTGCATAGGGCAAGGGACATACTGCAACTGTTAGTGAAGGCTGGACATAAGTATATTGTTGAAGGCTGCTATGTGCACATATGTATGTAGGTTGTAGTGTGTGGCATTGCAGAAAGTAAGCAGTGCCAGTATATGTCATGTGGTGTTAAACACTGTAGGACTGAGCTACAGGCAGTGAGGCCTGCAACAGCTATACGGCCTGAGGACAGCAGAATGCATTCTGCACAACATTTTGCAATAGTATTACATAACCGTATGTCTCACAACTGTTGCATAATTGACATTCCCACCATGAAAGGTGGGCGGTATATGTGCCTATATGTGCAGCTATATGTACAGCAATGGATGTTTACATGTATGTGTATATATACATGTATATATACATATATATGTGTGTATAGATATATAGATATATATATGGATATATGTAGACATATATGGATATATATGGATAAATATAGATATATATCGATATATATGGACATATATAGATATATATGGATATATATGGATATATGTAGATATATATATATATATATATATATATATATAGATATATATATATATATATATATATATATAGATATATATATATAGATATGTATGGATATGTATGGATATGGATGGATATGGATATATATGGATAGATATGGATAGATACGGATAGATACGGATAGATATGGATAGATATGGATAGATATGTATATATGTATGTATGTGTACACACACACACACACACACATATATATATATATATATATATATATATATATATATATATATATATATATATATATATATATATAAGAGAGAGTGAGGGAGACACGGGGTCATATGTACTGCAACAGGTGCCTGTTATCCAAGGCATGGACTGAACACCAGTGCTGATACCGCAGTGCCATACCCCATTCCAAAACACCTTACGCAGTAACTGCCACATATGTGGTAGCCTGCCTAACACTGATTGTGTCAGAAGGGTACACGGGACACAGGTGGACAGTAGGCTCCCCTTTGATAATCACAGTGACAACAATAGTAATGTAATCTGTCTACATGATACGTGTCATCACAAAAGGTGCGTCATCTAGGGAAATATAGGTCGGTGTTCCCCTCTACTCATCACAATGCCCCATGTGGTATGTATCTCACATGACAACTACGGCAAGTGGAAAGGCCACAGACATACCTAACAAAGAGTAATACTGCCCTCAAACACATGCCCTATGCAGACTGACTCACAAACCACAGCTAGAGTGCGTTGCATACTGGCCACCCAGAGGTTACCACTGCCAGACATACAGAGGTATGTCACACCCACAGCAGTCAGCCAACCACCTTGACAGCACCTCACAATCCCTCTGGGCTACATGACCTAGGGCCCTAATCCTTGCCACCTCACTAAACAGCACATGCTGGAGGTACAGGTTCCTATCCACAAATATGCCATACTCTGGATTAAACCACCCAGCATGAACAAACAAGGCTCCTCATTAGCAGATGTCATACATACCCCTGATGATTGTTTTGGAGATAGGTAATATGCTCTGGGAGTCACCTCTGTGTATCCGGTTGACAGGAGCAAGTGAAATCACATTACATGTGTGTCAAAGGCCAGGGTAGCATATGGCTAGGCTGCTCTAGGCCCTAGGGCCAATAGCGTATTACCTACCTATGACACAATGCACCCACACATGTACTCAGTGCAATACCTGCTATGTGAGGCGGAATGAGTGTGACAGTGACTGTGTGCAAGGTTTGTAAAGGTGTGATAGCTTAGTGTGAGGTTGTGTCTGTCATGGTAGTTTGTGTCCTAGGTGTGAGGCCGGTGAAAGATTTGTCAGTTATTGGGATGCAGACATAGTAGGATGGCATATGTTGTGACGTAGTTCCTTGTGTACGACTGTGGTTTCCCAATGTAGTCTGAAGCAATACATGTATGTTCAGTACGTGGTACTGCTGGTCACTCCAGCTCACATATGAACTGTTGTACTACCTGAAGCTGTAGGCCTAAACAGCACAGTATGGTGTATGTTCACAGTCCCTGGTAACACTGTCTTGTGTGTTTCCTGTAGTCTGCACAGATTACATACCACAGGCATAGGTATCTGTAAGTAGAGGCACAAAGTACTATAAGGTGCACAGGTAATGCTCATCTGTGTCAGCATACACCTGTGTGTTGTATGTATGTCTGATGTGTGTTTAATGATGCCTGTACCATGCCCGCAATGACATGTGTGTTACAGGGTATGTGTGTGTACCTAGCAACACGTATACTCTGTTACAGCAGTATGCCAGCTATATTATCAACCGTGCACATATGTTAGGTAGGGGTATGGCATCAAAGACTAGGGTGGTTTACCGGTAATACTGTAAATGTACATGACATTCATTGCATTGGATGACATATTTCTTCATGCATTAGCTTGATATATTCCCCCAGGGTGATGCTGTGCATTGTATCCCAAACAGTGTGCTGACTACTGGTGTATACTGGTGTGTTATATGGAATGTTGCAAGCACTGTCAGCCAGTTGTGGGCTGAGCACTGATATGTGGTATTGAATGTGTGTATCCTCTGATACACAGATAGATGCTATATATGGCAGTTAAGTGATATCTGTACTTCATAATGTTTAGTGTGCCACATGGCATGCTCACACATATCGTTTAATTGTCTTCCAGGGTTATGGCTCATCAACGTAACCCATCCTATTCAGCTGCGGAGGAGCAGGAAATACAGAACAGTCTGGTGCAGCACTATAACCTGCTTTTTTCCAGGGCCAGCCAGCACCAGCATGACCGTACTGCACTGTGGCAAGACCTTGTTCACCGGGTAAATTACATAGGCATGCATAACTGGACATATGAGCAGGTACACCATCACTGCAGTGATTTAATTAGACATGTCCAGTGGCGTGCATCTGATATCCATAGGCAACAGCTTGCCACAGGTGGTGGGGCGGCCGTACATCTCCCCCTCACCAGAGTGGGGGAGCTGCTCCTAAGCATGGTGGCTCCTTGCCTACAGCAGCAACAGTGTCACACATGTGTCATCATGGAGACCGGAGCCACCCAGCAGGATGACATGGAGCATGCAGGTAATACGCCCTAGCTGTAGACTACCATTACCTGTATTGTTAGAATATGCATATGTGAGATGTGTACTGTGTGTTTAGCAGTTGTGCTGCCTAACATATGCAATACTGATGTTTGGAATAGTATCCGTACACCTTTGACTGTTGACTGTTGTTCCACTGTCGTTTAGCACACTCACAGTAGCAATGCCACAGTTGTGGCCACTGACAAACTGTGTCATATTCTTCTAGGTCCCTCTGGTGTGACAGCAGGGCAGACAATGCATGCTGGTGAGTGTGTTAACACTTTAATATTGGTAATGAAATGTGCATGTCATAGGTGAGGTGTAGGCCATGTACACATAACACACCTACGCATATTGCATGCTGTGCATGTTTGCTGTGAGACATCAATCATCTCAATAAAGTCAGTAGCTGCTTCAATCACATGCAATGCACAGTACAGCAGAAACAATTGTGTCAACACTGTACTGCACATTGGATATGCATAGTCGCTACAGCTGTACACAACAGAACGGATTTATCATACGCAGTACACAAAAACATGCTACATTTGGCATTACCACACACCCGTTGTAAGGTCGCACTTCAGTATCCCATATGTCATGCACACACACATGATGTACCTCAGGGGTAGAGGCCTATCATGGGGCTGTGCAACACTCTGCAACACATAACACAGTCATGTTAGACAATGCTCCCTATTGGGCACCTCACACACCCATGTACAAGGTGGCTGTGTAATTGTGAATGTAGCCACGGCACTGCAGTTCAGGTACAGCATGCTAGGCGGTGGACTTCCACACATTAGTAGCTGTGAATGACCACAAGATGCATGTTGTTTATGGCACAGGGTACTACACACCATCCAGTTGCTGTGACCACAGTACTACTCATAGCAGTCATTGCTTTGCACCTCAGTGTTGTATGTGTGACAAACATATGCACCTATACACAATATGCATAGCATGTTGTCTGTGTGCTTACATATGCCAGTATACACAATATGCACAGCAGTCACCATCCACACAAAGTGTCACATATATGTCCTGGAATGCTAGTGGGTGTATAGGTCACTTGACACACATTGGGTATGTGTGGTGTTTAATGTTGCAGTTGTGTAGCATGCCATGCCATGTCTGGCACCCACATATCTGCAATATTTCCCACACTCACCATAACCACTGTACACTGGCCATGTCGGGCATTGGGATTCCTTCACATCAACATGCACCGCACATCCCGTGTGTGTACATAGCATGCATGTGCTACACGCGTGCCCACTATTATCTGCTATGGACACAGACACTGCACTCAGACATGGATATCTATGTGTCACACAGGTAACACATGCAGCCATGACATGTATAATTGTGAGTGATGGTGCACAGGCCATTGCAGAGCTGATAATACCTGCACAGCAATGTTGTGTCCATGTACACATTGTGTTCCAGGGTGTAGCCAATCACTGAACAACTACACAGGTGCATCAAAGCCATGTATACTTCCATTTAATAGAGGCGTCTACACTTGCACTGCATGGTCTTGTGCAACACATATTCTGCATGCTGACACGTGTGGTGACTGTCTATCTTGTGATACTGACACCCACCTTCACCCACTATAGAGTATGTGTTGGATTGCTGGTATGTGTGTGTATGTGCTGTAGTGAGGTGTGTATGGTTGTTCATGTGTGCATGTGTGCATGTATTCATGCATGAATGTGTGCATGTGTGCATGTGTTCATGTGTGCATGTGTGCATGTGTTCATGTGTGCATGTGTGCATGTGTGCATGTGTTCATGTGTGCATGTGTGCATGTGCAGACCGTAACGTGTGCTTCCTGTCTTCCTCTCACAGGTGCTGAGTTAGGGGTTGGCCAAAGCAGCAGGCAACCTGAAGCCACTGCCACGAATAGTGGTGATGATGACACATGTATATTGGCACAGGAAGATTTGACAGGGTCTTTCGTTGGTCTGCCAATCGACAGTACACAGCGTTCAACCCCATCTATGCGCACACTCATACTGTCAATACATCCCTCACCACCAATGGCCATAGGCGAGGGACAGCATATTGTTGGCATTGACCAGGAGAGTGTGGTACCCATGGCACTTGCATCCCCTCACAGCAGCCATAGCCATAGACCTGGAACAGTACCACATAGGCAGAGGTGCAGGGTTTCTTGGTGGAGCACCACTGGTCGTATTGCCCCTGGCAGGTGTGCCCTCACAGGTCTTATGATGACCAGTATGTTCCTGGCTGTAATGCAGGCTCAGGCACGTATGGAACGGTACACCAGGCAGGGACTTAGGGTGCAGAGGGCACATTACACCGCTATCAATGACAGCATCCATGACCTTGCCGGTGCCATCCGGACTTACACCGAGGTCGCTGATAGACATTGGGGGGAGACATTAGATGCCCTCCACAACATGTCTTCCATGAGCCAGCAACATCAACACAGACGCATGCCAGCAACAGCAACAGCTGGCAGTGGTCGCGGACGGCCCACAGTTCACTGCCGCTCCCGTAGTGGCAGTACCAGCCCCAGCAATGCTGGGGCTGGCCTGTCCATTGACCATCCCAGTAGACCACGTGGACATGTCTCTGGCCAGTCCCAGCAGGGACATGGGTCCAGTCGTCATACCTCTGCCTCTGATGACAGTACCCAGTCAGGGTTGGTACCCGATACTGTCCATAGCACCCCTGCCAGGCACAGGTACTGTGTCCGTGGCTGGAGACAGTGATCTGTACAGCCTAGCAGGTACAGTCTGTGGCTGTCTCACAAACTACCGTATATGGCAGCCACATGGTGGAGCTGTGTGCATGCAGACACACACACACACACACACACACACACACATTAACCAAACAACTAGGGCTCACACATACACGCACACATTACATCAACATTGGCCCATGCTGTACTGTTGTCCCTCACACACACACACACACACACACACACACACACACACACACACACACACACACACACACACACACACACACACAGACATGTCGATTGGATGGATCAATGTCAGGCTCTGGCAAACAACATAACGCCCTGTGCATATGATGATACCTGTGTCGCCTCCTGTCATCTGCATCATTGACGGAGGGACAGGCTAACATAGTGCTGATGCACAGGGTGACACTATAGCAGTGTAGCAATAATAGCAAGTTGTCAACAAGGAAGTGTAACGACATCCTTGTAGGTATATCTGAGCAGATATTATGCATCAAAGCTCTGATTGTCAGTGTAGCATTGTTTACACCACTGTTAGGTCTGAGTATGTATTGTCCACCCATGTGCCACTTGGCTGAAGTGTAATGTGTTGCCAGCATGTGTTAGTGAGTGTACAGTATGTGTGTGATGTGTGCAGTACAGATTAGCAAGTGTACATCTGTGAACATGGTGGGTGCGCACTCTCTGCATGTACATGCAAAGTGGACACATGGGACGTGTGGCATACCCTGCCGTACACATTGTTAACATCTCATAGTATCTTTTAATGGCCAGTATGCATTGTACTACAGTTATGTACTAACATGGGTAGACGTGTGTATGACATGTGTTGACACTATGCTGTGGGTGATACCGTTAATATCTGTCAATAATTTGTGATCTGGTAGTATATGCAACCTCAACAGCATGACTGTAAGCAATCATTGGATGATGTCCTGACAAATGACACACAGTAGTAGGGAACCCAGTAACAATTGGATCCTTCTGGTGCTACACTATAACACTAACCAGTGGTAATGACCGCCACCCATTCCTGTGACCACACCTGTTTGGCATATAGCCCCCTTAGGTACATGCAGACACACTAGGGATATGTCCATCCAAATCTGGAAATGCATGGATTGGCCTACAATGCATTCCCTGGATGGGATGCATATCCTACACAAGGGTATCATACAGACAGATACCTGTTGTCTGATACATGCTGTATAGCAGTAAGCCGACTATGGCATAGTCATCCTCATGTACTATACAAACTATCCCATCAGTACCACACAGGTGGTAGCCCTCAACATGTATGTTGGGTACCAATGTGTACATACAGTCTCGTGTTATGTCATGTGTCCCTTGGTATCCACATATCCATAGGTATTGTGGAGTCCCAAGGTGTATCACATAAGACATTAGAGACCTAACTGCATATTCACAAGGCAGTAGTACACCTATAAAGACTGTCCATTCTTAGCAGTCTTTGTTGTGTATGACCATGTCTGACATATACCCCAGGCATATACCCTCACTCACACTACTCTTAAGTAACTGTCATGGGTGTGTGTGCCACAGATGACCTTGGCCACAGAACATGACAGTGGACGGCCTTGTCACATACATACATATGTGACCTATGTTCTGAGAAGCAGCGGCACAACCTGCCAATGGAAACAAATGTTTACATGTAGTATGTACGCTTCACACCTATGTACTGATTGAGGGGACATGTACACATATATATTTGCCACGCAGATACCTGATGTGTGCAATGCACTTACTATTGTAATCATACTATGTCATACCATAGTAAAAGCAAAATGCACACTGCATTGACCAACACACAGTCAGCTTTTGCAGGATTCAAACCCCTATCTAGCTATGATATGATACTAGAAAGCGATGCATTAACACGGTGTGCTATTTGCTTTACTGGGTGGTTTTCCTTCTCCGGCTGTATTTGTAGGATGGTGACATCATCAGTCTTTTCAAAGAGGAATGTACCTCTTTTAGTGTGTTTTCCCAGTCTCCAAAAAGGGCACTCCTTTAAAAGACAGTTGCACACATACACACTCACTGTTTGCAGGATTTAAATCCCTACCTAACTATATTATGACACTATAGGGAGACGCATTAACACAGAGTGCTATTTGCTTTATTGGCTGGTATCCCTTCTCCTGCTGTATTTGTAGGATGGTGACATCATCAGACTTTCCAAAGAGGAATGTACCTCTTTTAGTGAGTTTTTCCAGTCTCCAAAAAGGGGACACTGCTCAAAGGAAACTGCAGCCATACACACACCGTTTGCAAGATTCAAACCCCTACTTAACTGTGTTATAATACTACAGGGAGACGCATTAACACGGCACGTTAGTTGCTTTACTGGCTGGTATCCCTTCTCCTGCTGTATTTGTAGGATGGTGACATCATCAGACTTTCCAAAGAGGAATGTACCTCTTTTAGTGAGTTTTCCCAGTCTCCAAAAAAGGGACACCTCTCAAAGGAAGCTGCACACATACACCCCCCCCCCACACACACACTCACTGTTTGCAGGATTCAAACCCCTACCTAACTATGTTATGATACTAGAGAGAGATGCATTAACATGGTGTGCTATTTGCTTTATTGGCTGGTTTCCCTTCTCCTGCTGTATTTATAGGATGGTGTCATCATCAGACTGGACATGGTGATGTGTATACACTTTGTTTTCTGCCATTCCAGGAATGGTCCATGTGGGTCAGCAGGTGTCAACAGCTTGAACAAGACCTCAGAATCCTTACCTTGTGTGAACTATCTGTGGACACATATACATTCCGTCATATGTCAACACATATTTATGCACAGCTTGTTGGTTTTGTGGATATGTCTGGGATGTTGATAAATGGCTAGTCAAAGTCTATGTGACACATGTGTAGATGTGTTCATTGATGTATGTCCTGGGTGGCTACCTTGCAAACAGTCTAGCATGTTTGGGAACCATGATCCGCACATGTACATACCACAGTTGGTAGGGTTGTGTGTATGTCAGATTCCAATAGCTCTGTTTATGACTGCAACCATGATGGACTCCATGACCTTGCAGATCAGACTTCATAGGCGTACTGGACTTGACTTCCCATGGTGTGTTGTGCACCAACACTTGTGGGGAGTGCCATATGTAGCTGTGACACATTCAACGGTTCCACATCCTGTGTAGGGGGTGAGGCTCAGCTGACTGTTCAGGTGCATGATCTGTTTGCTCTGTAGTTTGTGCATGACACATATTGGGAATCAATGTATTCCACTTGCTGCCATGCATTTGGCAGTAGGGGTAGCTGCTCATCCATTCTACATGTGATATCTCCTGGTATGATGATATGGACTATTGTCAGTGGGAGGTGGGTATGTACATATGGACCTGTCTGTCATGATGTCTGCATTGTCACTCAGGTACAGTTGGCCCTAACTCAGGACATATATGGGTGTACATTGCTATTTATGACATAGCTGAAGGAGGTGTCATGATTCAGTCTGGACTCCTTCTCAGCTACTCTTTACAAAACACCAACGAACATGAGCACTAATCCCTGTTATACTCTTTTACACACTTAACACCCTACTGATCCTTTGTGATCAGGCTACAGAGTATGTCATGATAATATCCTGGCATGTCCAGGGGTCGGTTTCGTGTATACTCTCCAGTCCAGCTGGTGGATATTGTGATATTGACACAATGTCACATCTGCCTCATGTACACAGACAACTCTCTCCTCCTCCCAATAAACTCAGATATATGTGTGAGATGCATCTATATAGATATACAGGGTGCTGAACTCTCTCAACCCATGACTGGCACAGTCTATCAGGTAGTGAAGGTAACTACACACACCACATATCAGTCTCACATATCATCTAGCAACAGCACTCAATCCACATTATCACACATAGACATACTCGGATGCTGTAAATGTACTCTACCTAAATAGCAGAGACCTCCAAAGCAGACACACACACACCTGCTACCCCACTACAATACCCACATATTACATAGTTCACAATGTCAGTATGCCACACAGTCACTGCCCTTCAGGCTAAACAACACACCTAATACACTTAATAGGTGGCACTTATTGTCAGACACACTGACGTATGACTCACCAGCCCTAACAAGGGAATAGCCACTTTGGGCTGTCTGTTGGGTGCCAGGATCTGCCGCATAACACAGGCAGTCAGGTCACTCCAAAGCAAGTACAGGACTGACACCATCATTGTCCATGCTGGTGTGTATAACCTCAGATGTTACTCCCTGGACCACATGACATGATACATGGAGGAACACTCTGATCATGTAGCCCAGGCCAGTATGACCCTGACCTTGTCTAGCATCTTACACCCACCAATTATGATGTCACAGTATACGGACACCCATATCACATTTAACAGTTGCCTAACAAATTTGTTTAATTACTAGGGGATACAGTGTCTGTCAGCCTATGCCACGTAGCTTCACTATGGACAGCTTGCACCTGTCACCCTTGGAATTTGGAATGCTGGATAAGGCTCTTGCTATCACCATAGTGCCTTTTTTAAGCAGGGCTCAGAAGACAAACCCACCTCCATAGACATTACAGGTTAAATGAAACTAAGGGTAATGCTGCTCAACAACAGTTGTGTTAACCTCATATTGTGGCCACTCAGGACTCTCCTCAGTATGGTGGATAGTGATATCTGTGCACTGACAGACGCCTGGTTCAGGCTCGCTTATGCACACTAGCACTACCAGGTTATGTTTCATACCATGCTGTCTGACAACAAGCCTTGGAACAGACAACACAACTAGGGGGAGTATCCATATACATCACATATACACACACCTCCGGGTTAGTAGCACTGCACAAAGCATCACAGACCATACATATACAACCACCATTGTGCAATACTGCCTTTCAGTTTGTTGCCTGCTACAAAACACACTCCCAAACTTAGGAACCACACTCGGCTTTCGTGGGAACTATGAAGAATATGAAGGTCTCCACAAACACCATTATATTGTGTGACTTCATATACACAAATATTGATTGGGGATACTACTCAAGCCCCGACACCCTCACCCAACAGTCGCTACAATTTGTAGACTCATATGCTATGGCACAACCAGTCAGCACAGCCACAAGGGGGAATACATATTGTACCTGATCATCACCAACATGGGGACTCTATGTTCCACACCAGCAATATACCCCTCATTGGTAAGGTCAGAACATACATGTATCTCACTGGACATATATATACCCTCCACACACCCATCCTGGGTAATCTTGGTGAACTTCTCATGAGCCAACGTCTCACTTCACCGCAGCAAGGTGGTATCCTTCAGAGACCCTGAGACAGTGGCAAATACAGCTCACATTGCTGCATCCTTTACATACACATTCTATGGACACCTAGTGGACTGCATGGATTGTGCTATCCCAAATAACAACAGGACTCGCTACTCCTAGACCCCAGCCATTAATAAGCTGTATACCATCAGGATGAAGCTACTACATGATAGAGCACAATCCCAGACTGGGAAGGCATCTGTGATCTGTACTAGCAGACAGCTACGATCACTCATGAACTTTTTAAGGGCCGCTTCTACCGGACAATTGCAACAGACACGTAGGACTATCACACGGCCTTCTTCAGTTATGTCAGGAACCTGGGTGGACACTCACTGATATGCTGTGAGTTACTGCATACTGACTAAACCTACCCTGAACCCACTGGCATTGCCAACATCCTGGCAAACAGGTTCAGTGCAGATGTCTCCCACCCATCCCCCCTAAGGAGCAACTATCCATCCCGACAGAGTATAACCTCCCTAACATCACACAGTAGCAGGTGAGTGCTGCCCTCCCCAAAGCGTACATCACAGTATCAATGTGACCAGATGGTGTCCCAGCCTGCATCTTACACAAGCATCATGACAGACGTAATCCTCACATTACATCCCTGTTCAATATCGGAGTTACCACAGGATATGTACCCAAGGAATGGTGTACAGCAACAGTGGTCCCGCTCCACAGAGTTGGTGCCACAACGGACCACAGACAATATTGCCCTATAAGTCTAAGTAGCCTGTTCTGCAAAGCTATGGAGTGTATTGTCATGGGACTCATACACATAGACATCGGGAACCTATGGACACTGTGTCCTACACATTTCAGCGTTGTTGTGGGCAGATCTTAGCTCTTGAACCTGTTTGTATTCTTTAAATGGCTAACAGGTTCATCGACATACGGACGGCTGTCCACACAACCTAGCTGAACCTTGCAAAACCCTTCAACACAATAACCCACTGGGCCATTATGCATAGGCTCACCAGCATCGATATGGAAAATATCTCACACGATGGATTGATACCTGGATCAGGGATAGCACTCACATGGTCAGAATTGCAGGTGCCATGTCTGACTATACACCAGTTACACATGGCATCCCACATGGCTCGGTCCTGGGACCTCTCTTGTTCAGTATATATTTGTCTGACGTACAGGCTACCACAGGGGGAATATGGCTGAACATGTTTGCACTTGACTGCAAACTGGGTGCCATGATCAACTCTTCAGCTGCCACATGCATACTCAAACAGGGTCACACAGAGATGGATGACTGGTGCCTGAGCCATGGCCTACAGCTAAATGCCATTAGTTGCATAGTCATCCCCTTTGGGAATAACAACATGCCCACACATTACCACATAGGTAGTACTCCATTACATACCGTGGGAGTTGTTAGGGGTTTGGGGACTTGACATGTTTGTACTGTCACCTTTCACATTCACGTTGCCAAAGTGGTTGGACACACCTTCTATGTGAGCCACCTTATCCCATATGATTTCACATCTAGAGCGAGTGAGGTAATTTGCCCCTATACTCAAAACATCCATGCTTGGTTACAATGCCACATTTGGGGTGTACCTTACCCGACACCTGCAGCAACTGTACTGGCCATGGAAGTTTCTCACCAAGCAGATCTAGGGACTCACACAGATGCCCTGCACAGTTCAGATGCAGTAACTCCAGCTCTACTCAGTCGCTTACCACCTACTCAGATATGATGTGTGCCTGTTGTTTACAGATATAACCAACCCAGAGTTACTGGACATGCTCCACCTCAGGATATCCGACTCCCTTGGAGCTACACACTCCAGGGATGTATACCTCAGCACAGATGTTAATAGGACATTGTGGAGGGACAGATTCTTATCCCAGAGGCTCCACTCACTCCAGAATGTAATCCCAGTTTTACATAGGCAGAGCCACCCACTGACCACCTACTGGAGACATCTTGACGACTGTATGGGTGATCGTATGTTTACCCCTGGGATATCTTCTGTGTCCCTGCTTGACAGTGGCACACTAGCCTAAATGTACATGGGCTATCTTGTGTGACCTACTATTCACACACACAGTGTAGTAATCTGACAGGGTTGCGAATGCCAAACACACTCCGGCTAGGCTTGTACATGCCCTAGGGCAGATAGCCTAGTATCGACCTCTGAACCTATGCTAATGTTTAAGATGCGCAATGTTTATTGCTGATACTGTTTGCAGGTCTTTATCATCTTTGCTTTACCAGTTTCTATGAACAACTTCGATATCTGCAAAACATATTTGATTATGACAGGGTTCCACTATATTATAGATGTGTCTGTTGTCATATAACTGTGTGCACAGGGCAGATTGCTGTATAGTGACAGGTTCTTGGGTTAACACATGCAACTGCCAGATATGCGTGGCCCACTGCTGTACTCAGACATGGCCTAAGTGTGTAAGCATGGCCAGTTCTGCCATTCTGTGTTCTGTTGCCTGACATTTGTCTCATTTATTCAAGTGTGTGAGCATGCCCAGTGTGACCTTTCAGTATGTTGCTATCTTATGTCCACTACATTTGTTGATGTGTGCGAACATGACCGATATTAACATTTATACAGTGTGTGTTGGAAGTCAGGTTCTGTTCTCACTGCAGGACTCACCTTTGTGTCATAACTTGACAAGGATTATGCTATGCCTGCAGGGTTTCCATGAAATACTTTGCATAGACTTATCAGCATTCCTTCATACAGGCTGACCACTGCAATACCGTCATGATTTAGTGGTTCAGTACTTTGGCTATAGTATACAGTATCCTGGGTTCGAGGCCCATCACTGATTTATATTTTCATACTGAGCAGACCAGACTGCTTAAGGGCCAGTTAAGCAAATATGAGCATGTTGGCTTTTGTTCAGCTATGCCCTACTTAGACCAGGCTTGTCCGACATTGCTCAATATTCACCAACATTGCTGGACGTTGCCCAATATTACTGAACATTGACCACAGTTGTGCTAGTTGGTGTGTGCTATTTTGTTTGCATATACTACATGGTGGTAAATGCTGTTTAGCAGTGCTTTATATTGCTTAACACATGGCAATCATGCCTTAGGTGGTGCTGCAGGTCTGCCTATGTCGGATGCACATACTACACTCCCTGTACATGTTTGAAAGCAGGTAGTGTCAACTTAGGCATCCCTTTTACTATATGTGCGAGTCAGAGAGAGGTATAATTTCCAGAGTTCCTACTGAGCCAGTGTATGTGCTATGTGTTGCCTCTTTGCCAAGGCCAAAGCATACTGGGCATGCCTCCTTCTGCCTACTGGGGCAGGCTCAGGTTGTTCCTCCTCCGAGGCATGCACTGCCTGTGATGGCCTTGGAAATGGTGGGGGGCTGTTTGGCCCAGGCCTATGCTGGTCCTGCTGCAGCTGTTTTTGCAGGATCATATTATGTAGCATAGCACATACCATGACAATTTGGGTGCATGTAGTTGGTGAGTACTGCAAGGCTCCACCAGATGTGTCCAGGCACCGGAACCGTGACTTGAGCAGCCCAAACACACGCTCTATTACATTACGTGTTTGTGCGTGTGCCTCATTATGGCGTTCCTGTTCAGGTGTGTGTGCATTTCTGATGGGTGTCATCAGCCACGGCTCCAGTGCATAGCCAGCATCCCCCACTAGGTGACCATGTGGGATGTCCCCATTGGCAAATGTCTGGTACAGCTGTGTCAGATGCCAGATATGGGAATCATGGTAGCTTCCAGGGCAGCCTGCACACACATTCAGTATTATGCCCTGGGCATCACACATGACCTGGCAGTTGATGGAGGGGAAGCCCTTGCGGTTGAAGTAGACCCTATCACGCTCGCCAGCTGGTGCTTTGATGCATATGTGCATGCAGTCTATTGCACCCACTACCTCAGGGTATTCCGCTATTTGCTGGAAGAGACGCATATTGCTGGCCAATACCTCACGGGAATTGGGGAAATATACATGATCACTGACATGTGCTGACATGGCATCCAGGAACTGGTGTAGTACCCTGGATGCTGATGCCTGTGATATCCCCATCATATCACCAGTTGGTCTCTGGAAGGTAACTGTTGCTAATATTCTTAGGCCAACACATACCTTGGTTTCCACTGGGATGGGATCCCCTCTGTTGGTTCTGTGTGTGAAGCGTGGTCTGCACAGCTCAACAATTTGCTGCAGGAGGTCTCTGTCCACTCTATAGCACTCCACTATCTCCAGCTCATGTAGCCCCTGGTAGGTTACCCTGGGCCTGTACACTCATCTCTGTCTCCTCACTGTGGGTTATCCAGCAGCATTTCCATTGTCACCACCCTCATCATGTTGCATATGTCGCCTTATAACAGCAATGGCAGCCCCTAACATTTCTTTGTCTCAGTAAAGCTTTTTCAGTTTTCACTTCTATTAGCTTACTGCAGTGTCTGTTGTCGGAAACATAATGGACTGTTATTTGCAGAGTTTTAAGTGCTAGGCTGGGCTGGGCTAGTGTACTGCCTGTGTAATTGTCTGATTCTGATTGTTTTCACCTGCTAGCTCTGCTAGTACTCCCTGGTAGTTTCCTACTATTTGTTGTGCTTCCTTTTTTCTTTCTATTTCCTTGGGGGGGGGGGGGCGCCATGCACACAAGCACAAACACTCACGCAGCAGCTAACATGTGCTCACACATGCTTACACTGAGTAAAACTTGCTTATTCGGGTTAAAACGTGCGCACACCAGTGCAAACGCGCTTACAGCTCTTTAAACAGCCTTATACATGCTTACTCCAGCTTAAACGCGTGCACTCACACTTACACACGTGCACTCTGTTTTACTTGGGTTTACACACCCGGGCATGCGCGCATACCCACACAGCATGAAACTTTGGTGTTATCCACGGCATACACGTTCCATTTCTTGCCTTTCCCTAGCCTACCTGTTGACACACCTCTTTCCATGATGTGTAAATGACAGCTGACACATGCCACTCTGATCCAATGACTTTCACTTCTTTCATACATACCCCCCTCATGATGTCACCTATCTTCTACTCTGTTACTCCCCATATCCTACTCCTACACTCCACTGACTGTGCTCATTTGCTATGTAAACTTGCGATTCACTATCCTAACACTCATTTACATAGGATTGCCTACTAATGTTTGGTTACATGTCTTAGATTGAGCTTCCCCCCTTGGCAACCTCTACTCGGTGGCCATGTTGTCTTCAGCCTGCCATTCCCTTGCATTGTACATTGACAATTTCAATAAATTCCACATTTGTGAGTTTTAATTTTTAGTATTCTGGGTTTTAGAGCACAGCCCGTTTGCGTGGCGCTGCGCTACGCTTAAACATCGGAAATCGGTGAAAAAAAAAAGTTTTATTTTCATATTGCATCAGGAAACATTTCCCATGGCCATATATTTGGCCATTGGCATGCTTCCTGCACTGGATGCAACCTTTATTTGGAGCTGTCACGGCTCTGTTTTGCTGTTTGCAGAACGGTACTCAGTTGTCAACTGAGTACATTTCTGCAAATAACACTGCTCTTACTCGGACAGGTTTGGGATTCCAGAATTGCAAATCTACCTCATTTGCATGCCTTTCACCTGCAATTGAGGTAATTTGCATATCCCAGCCCTGTCCATGTAAGAGCCGTTTTAGGAGCTCTCTTACACGCCCCTACAGGCTGTTCCTGGATCGCTCGTCGGACATGATGGCTGCATGGAGTCTTACTCTACTCTTAGACTCCATGCAAGCCATCGTGAATCCGGCCCACTGTGTTTACTGTGACTTATAAAATTCAGTTTAAGACTTAGAACCTGAAGAATACTACCATTGTAAAATGGTTTGTGCTGAAGAGTCTTCCATTTATACATCTTGCATAACTGCTATGGTTCCAGAGATATGAACATTTGTTTGAAATGTGAGGACATAATTTGTTTCTGTCAAAAGGCTTAGGCTCCGTCTATTGAAAGTTACAGTGCAAACTTCCTGAACTCCATTGGAGTGAATGAGTTAAAAGATCATCTCATACTTCTTAGCATTCATACTGAAAAACACAACTTGTTTTAGCATTTTTCACAGCAAAAGATCAATATAACTGCTTGCAATAGTAACACATACCAACAGTGATATTTAGTATTTTGAATTCACTGATGCAAGTCCAAAGCGGCTAATTATCTGTTGCACAATTTAAAAGTAAAACATCTAAAATGCCTCACTTTAAGGATCTCTTAGGTATGCTGTTTTCCTGACTTAAATTTTGCATTGCAACGATAAGGCTATATATTGTTTCCCTGAATGATATTCAACTTTTTACATCCTTGCTACCATATCTTCTCCCTTCAACCTTATTTCACCTATCCTTTATACTTCTGAATGCTTTTGTGGATTCCCTCTCAAAGACCCATTCTGGTAAGTCATTCTTTGGGATTACCACCCTTTCATTGAATAAGTACTTTCAAAGATATGTCGAGTGGCTGATACAGTCTGTTACCTCTGCCCTCTTCTTTCCTTGTGTACTACCAACTCAGAATGACTCCTTGACATCTTCCATATATGATTTTGTGTATCAGTATCATATCACCATGTCTCTTCTGGTATGTAGTGAGAAGAGCTCTAATTCCTCTAGTTAGTAGTCATAGCCTTTTCTCTCCATCCCATGTGCCATTTTGGTTGATTTTTTTATGGAATCTCCAGTAGTCTTATATACTTGTCCTTTATGTCCTCCAGATCTGCACATAGTACTCAAACTGGGGCCTAGCCAGGCTCTTGTAAGCATCTAAATTATATCCTAAGAAGGGTAAGCCCCAACATTCAGTCACCTAGTGAAACTCTCCTTTGATTCTACTCCTGGTGGTCCAGTCCATGTGTGATCAACACTCCCACCTCTTTTTCCTGTCCAATTGTCATCAGTTCCACTGCCCCACCTAATATTTCACACTAAACCTGTTGTGACCAAGGTGAATTACTAAGTGCCGGATTATGGGGTCCATGGGCCTGGAGCTGGAAATTATAAAAGTCCAATTTATTTGGTGTGAAAATAGCATAGGATTTCATACTGCTATGGAGGAAGAAGCAGCAGGACCCATTTCAGACACCTGTCCCTAGTTCAGTCATCTGGCCCTATTTCAGATATGTAGATAGGGACCTTCAGCTCCATCAGCCCCCTTGTTAACTTGGCCCTGGAAGCTCTTTGTACTTGTCTGTGCAGAATCTCAGTATTCACCTTTCTAACCACTTTGTCAAGCATTCAGTTTCAGTGAGATCATCATACTTATGTTGTGTAGATCCCTTTTCTTATCTTTCACTAGAGGACATAAATTTGTGTCACCAAAGGAGAATCTGATTTTGTTTTCTGCTCTCTTACAAAATGCTAGGAACAAATATATTGAAGAGTACTGGACCCTGGGACACTCACTATGGTAATCTACTATAACTTTTCTTACTCCTGACACAGATAGACAAAATTTCAATGCTGAAGGAAAATCAAAATGCAAAATAATTTTTGCATCTTTTGAAGTGTTGCTAATATTCATCAATGCTTTATTCAGGGTTTGAGTCCCCCATTACCACTTATAAGTTGTGTGACTCTGAATGAGTTACTTAACCCAGCAGTGCTCCCTACTGAAAACAGACACCTGTGCCTTATGGGCTATCCTAATTAACAAAAATGTAAAACCTGAAGACTAGTCAATATTGTAAGCAGCTCTTCACCTAGACCATTTCTATTTTGGTAACATAGTGGCCTTAAACATAATTTATTTATCTATTTATTGATTGGCATTTGATTACTGGGAAAGCCCGACTGGGTAAAAGCCATTTTTCAGAAGAAAAGCTCCAAATTATTACATAACTTTTTAAGAACAATAATTTTACAATATGCAAAAATAAAACAAAAACACACGCAGTTTAAATAATTATAACAAATTAGACATAATATAAAAACACTGGTTAAGAATTAATACAAGTTATATGACAATCATTTTATTTAGAGACGTTTTACACAGTTTCTAGAGAAATTAAAGGTAAGTTAGTCTAAAACAGAGATTGCAATATGACATGAAGGAAAAACAGGCTAATGGTATATTTAGAGAGAAAGTCAGGGAAGAGAATTTGATAGACGTAAGGAAGTAAGTCAAGAAAATAGAGTAAGGAGTTATAAGGAATGAAAAGATACTTGTTCACATTAAGGGATATAGTGTATCCTGGTTTTGAACAAGAACAGAGACAGGTTTTAGCTAGGAAGTCTTTCAGAGAGGTTTTGAAAGATGGAAGGGAAGGTATTGACCTGACAGATACAGGTAAGGAGTTCCAGATCTTAGCAACATTGTACGAGTGCAGTCAATGCCTAGCAAATTTAATAGGTTTGTAGACATACAGGAGTTTTTGATTACTGCATAGCAATGAACAACTGGGAAAATAGTTGTGTAGAATGTTTTTAGTACTAGACAGGCAGATGGATGCTGGATAATTTTATAGGTGGTAAGAAGCTGTGCATATGTTAGTTGATGAGGCAGTTGTAACCAATTTAGGCTTTTTAGCGCTATACAGTGGAGGGTTCTAAAAGGGGTATTTACTGCAAATTTAGCAAGTTTGTTATAGCATCATTCGAGTTTTATTTTTTATGAAGCCTGGAGTTTATTGAGGATGGGAATGTCATAAAGAAGTGTGGGGAGGAGATAAGTAGCGGCAAGTGTAGTTTTAGCTGCGTCAGTGAGAAATTATTTGGCTCTATAAAGCATCCCTAGTTTTTGATGAGTTTTTCTTATGCAATTTTGCGTATGCAGGTCAAATGAAAGATTATCATCCACTATCATCCCTAATAATTTGCTTTGATAAGTGACTTCAATTGTTGTATTATCAAGACAGAGGACTTTAAATTTATTTTTTTCATGAGAAAGGTATTTGGGGAAGAAAAGTAGTACTTTGTTTTTTTTTTTGGGGGGGGGGGTTGAGCATGGGTTGTGAGTTACGAAGCCATGTTTCAGTGGCTGTTAAAAAACATCTCGAGTAATTTTTTGGAGGTGCACCATGTTGTCAGATGTGCACATGAGAGTGGAATCATCTGTGCATTGTATTAGGGTGGCCTGTTGTGCGGATGTATAGAGGGTGTTAGTGAAAATGTTAAAGAAGAGGGGACCAATGATAGAGCCTTGTGGTACACTGGAGGTAACTGTGAGGTAAGGAGAGAGTATGAAGTGGTATTCTGCTGACTGATACCTGTTTGGCAGGTAGCTTTTGAACTGCAGATGGGAGTGCTGAGAGAGACATGGTGAGGAAATTTGAAGTAGAAGTTTGCTGTGACAAACTGTGTTGAAGAATTTAAACAAGTATGGAAATAAGGAAGAAACTAATTTTCCATCATCTCTAGCTTTATTGGTAGTATCTATATAGGTTAGAAAGGCATTGCTAGTACTATGGGAAGGATGAAAGCCACGTTGTATAGAGAACAGGAGCTCTTCCTGCAGGGGATAGTCTAGCAATTGTTTTTGAATACATGTATCAAGCATTTTGGTGAAGGGCAATAAGATTGCTATAGGTCTAACGTTATTTAAGTCTGTTGAATTTTCTCATTTGTGCAGAGGGATAATGTGTGACATTTTCCAGAGAAAAGGAACATGGGATTCCTAGATTTATAAGGATTGAGATACTATAGTCAATGCTGTTGGCTGCTATTTTCAGGTACTCGCTTGGAAGGTCATCAGCTGAAGAAGAGCATCGTTTAAGTTTGTTTAACTGTAGTTTTATATATGATGTGGGCACATATTTGAAGGTGAAAGTGGATGTGGTGATATGTGGCTGTTGGATAGGGTTGGGATTAAATGTTGAGGAATCCTTGGTTAGAGATGCTATACTATCTGTAAAATAAGAGTTGTATTGCAATTTTGAGTGGTGAGTTATCAGGAGAGGGGTTCGGGTTGTATTTTTGGCTGGGATGTAAGATTTCTTTAACGGATGGCCAAAATTGTTTAGGATTGTGTTTAGTATTACTCTTAAGGTTATTACACTATAGTTTGTTTTGTCTTCATTTATTTGCTTTTTAGTAAGATTGTGAAGCATTCTGAAGTTTTGAAGATATTGAGGTGTTTTATATGTTTGATATTCTTTCCATGCTTTTTGGCTATCCTGCATTAGCATTCTATTCTTTTTGGATAGCCATATTGCATTATTTGTTTTTAGTCTCTTCCTTCTAGAGGGTACAGGCTATTTAGGATATTTATAAAAGTTGTATTGAATTTATTTACACCATTGTCTAGTGGGAGGATTTTTAGGATGTTCCAGTTAATGGATGATAGTGTAGTAATGAACATTTCTGGGTTAAACTTTGAAAGGTTGCATGTTATTTTACAGATATGCTGTTTAACTGGATGGGTGATATGTTTGGTCATATAGATTGGGAGATAATCACTGAGAGAGTCTGATATTGTAACTTGCAGGAGTATTTACTAGGAACTGATACAAGGATCCAGTCTACTAGGGAATTTAATGTCTTCCTATAATGTGTGGGGCTATTAATTAGTTGTACGAAGCATATAAATTCATGCTAGATGTAAGGGGGTTAGAGTTTATATCCAACCATCTGACATTCACATCACCTAGTAGTGTTTTTTTCTTGTGGAAATGTTATGGATATCCAAAGTAGGATATCTTCCAGTATAGCTATATTGTCACCATGAGGGATGTAGAAGGCAATAAAAAGATCTGCTGAACTGAATTTTGGTATTGGTTTGCTGTAAGGGGTGTTGGGAAATACTAAAGCAGTACCACCACTTTTCGTCTTTATACTGTGATTATGGATGATATTATAGCCAGGAGGTATAACTTTGGAGTAATTTATGCTGAGTTTAAACCAGGTTTCAGTTACAGTGAGATCATCATACTTATGTTGTGTAATTCAGGCATGTTGTTCAGCAGTTTTATTTCTTATGCTGTTAATATTTATTGCAACAAAAATTAGATCATTGGTGTTGGGGATTGACTGTTGTTGAGTTAGAAAAGTGTGTGGGAGATAATTATCTTTGTGTTCATTGTGATAGGTGGAGCCAGAATTAGGGTGTATATCTCCTCCTAAATATGCACCCAATTCACCAATCCAAAAGAAAAATATCAAAAATTCAGCAAATATACTCCATGAGGCAGAAATTGCAACAACATCAAGAGGTATAATTCACCATATTTCTTTATTCACCTTCTGGTACCTCAGCCTTTCGCCTTCAAGGAATATTTCACAATCAGAAAAAATAACTCCTTATACACAAGCCTGATGTCTCAATAATTGATTAATTACATCAATCAACAAAACTGAAGCAGTTGACCATATTCAAACCTTCAAGGTACACTTTTAAAGTGCCACCACATTAAAATCACACTCACACACACATATATATATATATATATATATATATATATATATATATATATATACATATATATATATATATATATATATATATATATATATATATATATGTGTGTGTGTGTGTGTGTGTGCAGACATACACTAAATACTTTTCCAATAGCTATTACATTACTTTAGGGAACTAACATTACATATAGTAAATAGTATAATATATAAATACGGATACATATACACAATCCAAAAAACCTTCATCATGTCTAAATATATGTGTACACATACACTGCTGAAAACACTTTTTATCCCATCAAATTTTATATAAAATGACTATATTTAAGTATTATACCATATTAATAATTACCCTTATTATATCCATTATTATAAAGTAATATTATTATCCAAGTTCATACTTCTAGGATATATTCTGTGATCATTTAAAATCATTCTACACTCAAGTCTATTCAATTCCCTTCTAAAGTTTCCTGTCATGATATGTGGTCAGGCCAAGACATTAAAATACAACCTCCCACTAGACCATTGTGTTTGGATATAAACTGAGCTGCCACTGGACTCTCTACATTATTTTATATGATGCCACCCAAATGTTCCAAAATATGAACTTTGATTCTTCTAGTTATTTGTCCTATATACCAGCAAGTGCTGGTGCAGCTACATCCAATAATATAAATTACTCTGCATGAACTGCAATCAAAGTTCTCTTTTGTAAAATATAATTTCCCATTAATCTTCCGACCATGCATATTTTTCACTCTATTACAAACTGTGCAATTTCCACACTGAAATGTGCCAGCCCTACTGTTATCAACCATCTTCCCAACTTTCTTATTTAACAGTTCTTTTAAATTATTATATCTGGCAGAAGAGGTAACAAAAGGTGAATAAAGAAATATGGTGAATTATACCTCTTGATGTTGTTGTGATTTCTGCCTTGTGGAGTATATTTGCTGTGCTTTTGTATATCTCCTCCTCCTAGAAGGATTTTAGTATATTAGGAGATTAAGCATTCTTGTTTTTGGAGAGAATTCTTGGACTTAATTTTGTTTTGGTTTGAGCTGATGAGTAATTAATCAGTCTATATTTGGAATAAAGGTGAGGAGCAATATTAAATAGGTTTGGTACAATGTGTGCAGAGTGTAAAGAGGAAGTATGGATAGGTGGTTGGAACAGAGTTGGAGGGATGTTGTGAGATATTATTTTGTCATGGTAGGATGAAAGACAACACAGTAGGAAAAGAAGAATAGAGGATAAGCTGCAGAGTAGCATAATTAAGTACAGAAATATGTATTTTGTTGATGTCAAGTAGTGGGGAAGTAGCAGCATACAGCACGTACCTGCTCTGTGAAGGATGTTAGTGACTGAGCATAAGAGGAGACAATACTGATGGGATATTTAGCCACACATTCTTCTACAGTGACAATCTCATTGTCAGGTCAACTAGTTTATAGTCAGTACAAAGCAATTAACAAAGAGATGCCAAATTAAAACAGTTTTTTCTGTAATTTCCTGAGCCTAAATAACTGGCATATGTGATATAGTATAATGGTCAAGAAAAGGGGACAGTGGCCAATTTAGTAAGAGGTTCTTTGAGTGCACAGCCTATTTCACAGAAACTTTCAATCACAGAGCAGGCATGTATTTTACTAATTAAGTTAATACACAGTAAGGTTCTTCATCATAAATGTGCTTACAGTATACATGGGTAAAATTCTCAGTAAACTTGTAGGAATAGGGCCTTGCAGCTGAGTTGCTGCAGTACTGAGGTCAGATGCAGTGACTGCAGGCTCTGAAATGAAAGAAAAAGAGAAAAACTCTATTAAACTGTAATATAATATTTAAGCAATACAGTTAATTATTATACAAAAATACATGGAGGAAGGACTACAGTAAGTCAGAACAAAAGAATATGAGGGAAGTATAAGAGCAGAGTGATGGTAAGAAAGTTTATGAATGCAAGATCAAAGTAATTTTAGCAGGAAATATACTAAGAGAGAATCATGGTAATACAGTGTGTATATACAGATATATTGAGCAAATTGTCAGAGAATGGCATTACACTGGTAAGGACAATATGAAACCATCACTTAGAAATATATATATATATATATATATATATATATATATATATATATATATATATATATATATATATATACCAGAACACCAGCTACTCACAGTACATACATATATGTTAAAGGAAAACAATCCCAGCATACATAAAGCTAAATTGTTACAAATATAACACACTACCAACATATTTTCACTGTTTCACACAGTCTTAGAAGAGATAGAAATGTAATAATATATGACACATACCTTCTCTTTGAAGGAAGATAGTGACTGAGTGTAAGAAGAGAAAACACTGAGGGGATATTTAGTAAAACATTCTACTAGAGTGGCAATGCTGCACTCAAGTGAAATCAATCTGAAATCAATCAGTTTATAGCCAGTACAAAGCAATTAACAAATAATAAAATACTTTGGAATCAAACTACACCATTCTTATGTGATCCAGATATGTGGATAGCCAAAGGGTGATACAGGACTTATGTCTTCCATCAGCATTGTAGAAAAGAACAGTCTTGGAAAATAGATGTAGTCAAAATCTAGTTTTATTGATTTTTTTTTTGAGATTAGGTCTAGATCTGCTTCAGTGTGTCAAACACAGAAAATATTTGCTGCTCTGTACATTTCCAAACAGCCCTATTTTTCATGTACTTCAGCCAAAATTCCCACACAACTCCCCAACACAAGAATTTGTATAATGTTTTAATTAAATTCCTTCACTTCAAAGTAATTGCTTTAAACAGTTTATTCTCTTTTGTACCATTGTGCAGTTTAATGGAAACTAGAATGAGCTAATCTTTTACAATATCTTCCTGAGTCCTTAATTTTATCAAACCTTGTTAACAAGAAAGCTTCTGTGATATATACTGTAAAATCTGGGCACAGAGAACCCATATTAGTAGTTTGCATTTATAATAACTTAAAAGAAAATGGATTATGTATATGTTTGCATTATGCTGTAGTTTGGCTAGTTGTGATGTTACAATTATAATTAAGAGAAACTGTGATGGCAGTATTAAAGAAAACCCTGGGATTCAATAATTTTTTTTTCCATGCAGTGTAGCCATTCCTGCACAGAATATGGCTGCCTTGCGATCCAGTAAACAAGTCTGGGGATGTGCACGAGCCTGCTAACACTATTTTGCAATGGACATGACTGGATTATGCTAATGACCTCATTTTCTGTTGAAAACCATGGACATGAGGTCAATTAGTGATCCAGTAAGCAGGCAGGCATATGTGGCAGAATAGTGTAGCATGCTGAAATGTATTCGGCTACTAGCCGAATACATTTCTGCAAAAATCAAAATGGAGGCATGACAGCTCAGACTAAAGCATGTATTATAATCCTTAGGCATGCCAATTGCCAAATATATGGCCATTAGCATGGAAAGGTGTTGCAAAATTTTAAGAATCAAAGTTTTTTTTTTTTTTGGCAGATCTCGGCCGTTTAAGCATAGGGCAGTGCCGCACAAACAGGATTGTGCCGAAAATAAAAAAAAAATGTGATAAGCCAATTTTAAGTGAAATCTGCAGGCATGCAGAATCAAAACAATAGCAGTTAACAGTGGTTGCAAAGGGGAAAGGCTCTGGTGTAGTGCTGTAACTAGGGACTAAGGCAGTGGAGTATACTAATGAGGGAAATTTACTGAATCACAAAAAGAAGACAAGTGCCAAACTACACCTAATCGTGTAGGAGCTATAAGGCAGTGGTGTAAGCAGGAGAAGCAGCTGACATGAAAAGGGGGTGTGTCATGCTTGGTGTAAGCACATTGTAACTCCACAGCACACATTTGAGCTTAGCTAAGGACAACTAAGCAAGTGCGTGTGCGTCTGAGGCTGTATTGACTTATTCCATTAAATGAAGAGTGTTCATGTCTAGGGGAGAGCCATTTCTCATTGTCTGCCTTAGCTAAATGGGTTTGCGCGGCATGCACTGGCTCTAAAAAAAAAAAAAAAAAATGACAAAATAGTAGGACTGTTTACATTTAGGCACTGGGTTTGCATGGTACATCTCGTAACTTAAAAGGGGTGGAAATGGGAAGGGAAAAAAAAGAGAAATAGCAGAATAAAAGCAATCAAGTACAAATAACATAGTTGGCAGGTAGAATGCATCATAGTCCATCAATCATACAGTCATAATTTGCAGCACAACAGTATAAAGTATACATACACCTTCCTGTCTGTTTTTTCCCACAAACTGCACCATTGGTGTACACATGTGGAGGGATTTTAACCAAAAAAATGTTAGGGGCTGCCATTGCTTTTACTCAGCAATATGTGCTAGAGGCTGAGGGAGGTGAGGAGGATAATGCTGACAACCGCCATAGACTGAGGAGGAGGAGAAGAGTGTTCAGACCCAGGGTAACTAATCAGGGGCTACATGATCTGGAGATAGTGGAGTGCTACAGGGTGGACAGAGACATACTTCAGCAAATCATCGAGCTGTGCCAGCCTCATCTCAGACCCAGAGCCAACAGAAAGGAACCCATCCCAGTGTATACCAAGGTATGTGTATCCTTAAGAATACTAGCTACAGGTACTTTCCAATGACCTACTGGGAACATTATGGGGGTATCACAAGTATCTGCATCCAGGGTACTCCACCATTTCCTGGATGCCATCCTACCACATGCCAGTGAGCACATTTACTTCCTCAACACCTGCAAGGAGAGGACCAACAATATGCATCTCTTCCACCATGTAGCAGAATACCCAGAGGTACTGGGTGTGATAGACTGCATGCACATCCACATCAAAGCACGACCAGGTGAACAGGGTAGGGTCTATATAAACCACAAGGGCTTCCCCTTCATCAACTGTCAGGTTGTGTGCAATGCCCAGGGTATTATCATGAATGCGTGTGCTGGCAGCTCTGGAAGCTATCACAACTCCCACATCTGGCATTTGCCACAGCTGTACCAGGCATTTGCCAGTGGGGACATCCTGTATGGCCATCTGATGGGGGAAGCTGGCTATGCACTGGAGCCGTGGATGATGACACCCATCAAAAATATACACACACCCACTCAAGAATGCCATAATGAGGCACATGCACAAACCAGGATCATTATAGAGCGTGTGTTTGGGATGCTCTAGTCACAGTTCCATTGCCTTGGCATATCTGGTGGAGCCTTGCAGTAGTCTCCAGCCACATGTGCACACATGTTCATAGTATGTACCATGCTACACAATATGATCCTGTGGAAATAGCTGCAGCAGGAACAGCATGGGAAAGAGCCACACAGCCCACCACCATTGCAAAGGTCCCCATAAGCACAGAGGGACCCAGAGGAGGAGGCCCCTGAGCCTGCTCCTTGGCATGAGGCAGCTCATAGCACACACACTGACACTGTAGGGACCCAAGGACTGACACCTCTCTCTGACTCACACACACAGTAAAATGGATGACACACACATCACATTACATATAACTTACCATGTATAGGCATTGTACTGTGTGCATCCAACATAGGCAGCCCTTAAGTACCATCCTCATAACTGCCACAGGCACAATGTAAGTCAGTCTTCTTAACAATAAATTAATGGATTAGTATGTTTTGGTAGCATATCTATGGTAATGCTTCATTCATGCAAGGGAATGGGATGGCCTACTGGGATATCAGCAACAACTGACAGCTATGTGGGACACCAGGAAATATCTGCACAATACTGGCTTCCTCACACTATGCAGCATCATTTAAGGTGACAAATCCCACTGCAGTATATGCGGGGGGCCAACTAAGGGGGGTCATTGGTCACATGCATGGATGTCACTGTGGGGATCCCATACTCACCACTCAGACTCACACAAGTCATCCATAGAAAACAATAAAGGAATTTCTGGCAAAGGCCCACAAATGGCAAAAATGATGGAATAGCCCCATACAGACTTAGACAGTGATATCACAGCAGGCCTTGCATTTGCAGTAAGGCCCTGAAGGGTAAGAAGTTTGAAACTCAGTTGTATGACATTACAATCTAACCTGTGCTCTCTAGTGATAGGCCTCTAGTCTCCAAGACAGGGCACAATACTATGTTAAATGGAACCAAAATGTAAAGCCAATATCAGTACAGTCTGTGTAAATGTGTACTGTTGACAGGTGTGCCCCCCACACCCATATTCCCATAGAAATGCAGTAACATGTAAGTCTGTAAGGTAGCATTGCACACATTGCCAGGGCTGTCCCAATCAACATGATAACTTGTTGCATGTCCACAATATGCAGACGTCAATGAGCTATGCATATGTGTGGGGAATACTATCAGGATGTGGACAGCAACTTCTCATGGCTGTTGTGTCCTAGTGGCCCAGGTACAGTATTGTGGTAGACAGGGCCATGTTCCATGAAATGCAATGCCAACTATTTTACATGTCAGCTACATCTATGGTGGGAGTTGTACACACTGTCCAGATGTCAATATCCATTATTGCCAAGAAGCTGGATAGTTCATGTAAAGATGGCCAGACATATGAACAGCACACAGGTTGGAGTAACCTACACAGTGCCTACCATACCTCCCAGCTGTGCAGACCTTTTGCAGAATATACAAAAGTTTAGATCATATTTGTGGTGTCTTTATTCTGAAATAGTGGTTGCATGGCAAATCATTGGCAAACCACGAAAGTCAAAAGTCAGAAAATAATGATGGAGTGTAGTGTCTCAGAATTCATACGCTATAGAAAAATGCATGCTAATGCAAAATCTGTTATTGTATCACCCTTCCAGGTTTGTAAGGCCAATAGTTACAATGGTCTGTATATTTAGGCCTTTGTCATCCAATTACTCATGGCTTTGTCCAGATGTCTGGCTCACAGACGTACAGAGGTATGGTGCCTACTAGCACAGCAGTGTGTTCTGTCACTTACCATTGTCACCTAAGGGAGTTCCACTGCCTGGCAGCCTGGGAACATATGAGTGTCAGAACAGACTGCCTTGCTACAGATGGCCTGCATCAGTCTCACATGGCTTACAGGCCTCTGGCAAAGGCCCATGCCTCACCCATAGTGCCTTTATAAGGAATTTAATGGGGTCCATACTACCAACATAGCACAGTCAACACAATGCAAATGTAAGGCTATGTGGCTAAATGCTAGTAGCATACCTCTCAGCCTCATAGAAGAAGAAATCTGGACAAAGCCATACATAATGGTGGGATAAAGGCCCAACTATAAGGACAAATTTGAAATATTGTTCTCATAATGTTAGAAAGTTGATAGCATAACAGAGGGGATGTGTAGTAGCATGGATGTCAAGAAGGGTGTGAAGTCTGAAACGCTAATGTTCTGTCACTTTTCCCTGACTGCAACCCTGAGTGATTTGCAACAAATGGGCTAGAAAACCACAATGTTAAGGGAAACTGACCAGATATATGGGGCATGAATCTGGATAATCTGCGAGAATCTGTATAGTTGAAAGATATGGCCACACCAGGATATGACCTTTCAGGTAAGAAGAATACCGCACAACCAGGAGGTCCCCAGCCAGTATATTACCAAGGTGCTGTGCGTTTTATACAGCTTCATCAAGCAATTGGCTGTAGCCACACCTCCCAACTGGCTGGATTGGAGGGGATGGCCTCATAATATAGGTCTGTGCATCATCCAACTTGTATTTCTCTGGTAAATAACTGTGATGATCTGATTATATCTCTCAGTATGTAATGATACAATACAGTACAGTGTCAAACATTACATATGTCAGAAAATGTCTGCTAAAACAAACCCTGTAACTCAAGCAACTTATACATTGATAACAGCAATAGTTTCATTACCTCCCTATGTCTGGCCCATTGTTACCCCATATTGGCAGCCTATCTCCAGATATCTTGCACAAACAGGTTGCACTGTATGGCTGTAACACACAACACCCCGGACTGGAGTACAACTTTCCCTGTAATGGATTCCCACACTTACTATAGAAGATCATACTGAGCATGTTCCTACACTTAGAGAAGTGAAGCCCATGTCTAAAACCACATCGGACTATATATCTCTGTAATGTGCAAATTTCTTTGCATACATACAGCTATGTAAACCTGTCTCCACACACACCTATCAGACAGGATTACCCACAGCCAGCTGTAGGTGGCACATATGTGGTATATCTGCATCTGTTGCATGTGATAAACACACATATATATGGGCAACATATTAAAATATGTCAAGCATATACACACATAGATATGGGGAAGAAAGGGACAGACAGTGATAGAGTGAGACACACAGGGAGACACACACACAGAGTGAGTCATGCACAGGGATACCCTGAATGGCATAGAGTGATGTCCTGCTGCAGACAGTTGCATACCAATTGTAACCACTGACACGTGCCAGCATGAAGATGAGATTCATCGTCTGATGGTTTTGAGGTGGGGGTTGAAATATCACATCATCTACCTTTGTGTGTGTGTGTGTGTGTGTGTGTGTGTGTGTGTGTGTGTGTGTGTGTGTGTGTGTGTGTTTGTAGGTCTAAATATTATGATGCCTTCCCCACCCAGTGCACTTCCTATTTCCCTACTTTACAAGATCTGATAATGTCATTCACCTTAGACGTACCTTTGGACTGGCTTTAGTCCTGTAATCTCTATAGTGCAGGTGATAATAACTGTGTAACACTATCATACAAATAACTAGATAGATAGGGGTTCTAATCACAATCCTTGCATATGTAACAGTGCTTTTGAGTGTGTGTGTGTGTGTGTGTGTGTGTGTGTGTGTGTGTGTGTGTGTGTGTATGTGTAAGAATACATGTTTTAGCCCATTCCACCCAGTACACCTCCCATTGCCCTAAGCCACAAGATCTGCTGTCATTCACTGTAGAAGTACTGTTGGACTAGCCTCTTCCCCGATAAGCTCTGTGGTGTGTGCGATAACTGTATAACACTATAGTATAAATAACTGTTTAGGTGGGACTTCTAATCTCAATCCTAGCAAATGTAAAAGTGTTTGTGTTTGTAGACTAAAGATTTTGAGCCCATTCACAACCAGTACACTTTCCATTGCCCTACTTTAGCAGTCATACTGATGTCAGTCACCTTAGAAGTACCTTTGGGCATCCTATAACCCTACAAGCTCTGTGGCGCATGCGATAATTGTGTAACACTATAGTACAAATCACTAGTTAGGTAGGGGCTCTAATCTCAGTCCTATAATATGTAAACATGTGTGTGTGTGTGTGTGTGTGTGTGTGTGTGTGTCTGTAGGTTAAAGATTATGAGCCCATTCACATCCAGTACACTTCCCACTGCCCTACTTTAGCAGTCCTGCTGATGTCAGTCACCTTAGAAGTACCTCTGGACAGCCTACAACCCTACAAGCTCTGTGGCATGTACGATAATTGCATAACACTATAGTACAAATAGTATAAATAACTAGTTAGGGAGGGATTCTCAACTCAGTCCTGGCAAATGTGAAGGTGTGTATGTGTGTGTTTGTGTGTGTGTGTGTGTGTGTGTGTGTGTGTGTGTGTGTGTGTGTGTGTGTGTGTGTGTGTGTGTGTGTGTGTGTGTGTGTGTGTGAGAATACATGTTTTAGCCCATTCCCACCCAGTACACCTCCCATTGCCCTACATCACAAGATCTGCTGTCATTCACTGTAGAAATACTGTTGGACTAGCCTCTGCCCTATAAACTCTGTGGTGTGTGTGATAACTGTATAACACTATAGTATAAATAATAGTTTAGGTAGAGCTTCTATTCTCAGTCCAAGCAAATGTAAACGTGTTTGTGTATCTAGGTTAAAGATTTTGAGCTCATTCACAACCAGTACACTTCCCATTGCCCTACTTTAGCAGTCATGCTGATGTCAGTCACCTTAGAAGTACCTTTGGCATCCTATAACCCTACAAGCTCTGTGGCACGTGCGATAATTGCGTAACACTATAGTACAAATCACTAGTTAGGTAGGGGCTCTAATCTCAGTCCTATAATATGTAAACATGTGTGTGTGTGTGTCTGTAGGTTAAAGATCATGAGCCCATTCACATCCAGTACACTTCCCACTGCCCTACATTAGCAGTCCTGCTGATGTCAGTCACCTTAGAAGTTCCTTTGGACAGCCTACAACCCTACAAGCTCTGTGGCATGTACGATAATTGCATAACACTATAGTACAAATAGTACAAATAACTAGTTAGGGAGGGATTCTCAACTCAGTCCTGGCAAATGTGAAGGTGTGTATATGTGTGTGTGTGTGTGTGTGTGTGTGTGTGTGTGTGTGTGTGTGTGTGTGTGTGTGTGTGTGGGTTAAAGATTGTGAGCCCATTTACACCCAGTACACTTCCCATTGCCTTACTTTGGCAGTCCTGCTGATGTTAGTCACCTTAGAAGTTCCTTTGGGCAGCCCATAGCACTACAAGTTCTGTGGTGCATACGATGATTGTGTAACACTGTAGTACAAATAACTAGCTAGGTAGAGGTTCTAGTCTCAATCCTGGCAAATATAAAAGTCTGTGTTTGTGTGTGTGTCTGTAGGTTAAAGGTTTTGAGCCCATTCACACTCAGTACACTTCCCATTGCCCTACATTAGCAGTCCTGCTGATGTCAGTCACCTTAGAAGTACCTTTGGGCAGCCCACAACCATACAAGCTATGTGGCATATGTGATAATTCCATAACACTATAATACAAATAACTTGTTTGGTAGGAGTCTGGAAAATGTAAAAGTGTGTGTGTGTGTGTGTGTGTGTGTGTGTGTGTGTGTGTGTGTGTGTGTGTGTGTGTGTGTGTGTGTGTGTGTGTGTCTGTGTGTATGTGTGTCTGTAGGTTGAAGATTTTGAGCCCGTTCATACCCAGTACACTTTCCATTTCCCTAGTTTAGCATTCCTGCTGATGTCAGTCACATTGGAAGTACCTTTGGGCAACCCACAGCCCTACAAGCTCCATTGCACATGCAATAATTGTGTAACCTTATAGTACAAACAGCTAGTTAGGTAGGAGTTCTAATCTCTGTCCTGGGAAATATAAAAGTGTGTGTGTCTGTAGGTTAAAGATTTTGAGCCCGTTCATACCCAGTACACTTCCCATTGCCCTACTTTAGCAGTCCTACTGATGTCAGTCACCTTAGAAGTACCTTTGGTCAGCCCACAGCCCTACAAGCTGTGTGGTGCATGTGATAATTGCATAACACTATAGTACAAATAGCTAGTTAGGTAGGAGTTCTACTCTCGGTCCTGCCAAATGTAAAAGTGTTTGTGCATGTGTATCTGTAGGTTAAAGATTTTGAGCCCATTCACACCCATTTCACTTCCTATTGCCCTACTATAGCAGTCCTGCTGATGTCAGTCACCTTAGAAGTACCTTTGGGCAGCCCACAGCCCTACAAGCTCTGTGGTACATGAGATAATTGCATAACACTATAGTACAAATAGCTAGTTAGGCAGGTGCTCTAATCTCAGTCCCGGCAAATGTGTGTGTAAGTGTGTACATGTGTAGGTTAAACTATGTTCTGGTCTCTGTCACCCAGTACATCGCCCATTGTCATACTTTAAAAGGGCTGGTGATGTCCTTCACCTTAGAAGTACCTCAGGACACCTTCCACCCTATATGTTATGCGGCACATGTGATAAATGCATAACACTGTAATAGCAATAACTAGATAGGTAGGTGTTCTAATCTTAGTCCTGAAAAGTGTGTGTACAAGAAGAGTATCATGTGAGTGTGTGTGTGTGTGTGTGTGTGTGTGTGTGTGTGTGTGTGTGTGTGTGTGTGTGTGTGTGTGTGTGTGTGTCTGTGTGTGTGTTCAAGAACAGTATCCTGTGGGGATGGGGTGTGTTTGAGTGAGAACCATCTCCATTGGGGGGTGGGTTTTGCAATTTTTTGCTGTGGTCCACCCAGTACACCTCCCAATGTCCACTTTACAAGGCCTAGTATTGTTATCCACTGTAGAGGTAGCTGTAGACACTTTGCAGCTCTATAAGCTCTGTGCCACGTGCAATAACTATGTAACAGTATGGAATAACTAACACGATAGGTGGGCCTTCTAATCCTTGGATATCATTCCCCACTCAGGAATCATAGACAAACACACTCATCTAGGTATCAATCCCTATATCACTAGATGGCTTGCAAACTGGCTCACAGATAGAACCCACGGTGTGAAAGCAGTGGACTCCATGTCAGACTACCGACCAGTCATGAGTGGAGTCTCACTGGGTTTTTTCCGGGGTCCCTTCATGTTCAGTGTCTACGCCTCTGAAGTCTAGCCCAACATGAAGGGATTCTGGCTGACAATGTTCACAGATGACTGCAAGGTGGATGCTGTTATTACCTCCCCGTGTGATGTTGACATCCTGCAGAAAGGCCTCAATGACACCTATGACTGGTGTCAGTACCTGGACTTTAGCTCAATGCCAGAATATGTGCCGACATCCCCTTTGGGAACAACATGGATCCCATGAATCACCACATTGATGGTAGTCCACTGAACACTGAAGCTGTTATAAGAGAACTGGGAACACAGATTGACAGTGAGCTCTCTGTTAACCACCACAGTGCCACTGTGTTCAGAAAGTCCTTCTATGTGGCACATCTCATTACGAAGGGTGTTGCATCCAGGAAGTAAGAGGTCATTGTCTCCCTCTACTCTCCCCTCATTAGGCCAGTTAATGAGTACAATGTTCCATTTGGCATGTACTTCACTGGACACCTGCAACAACTGGAGACTTTATTGTGAGGTAAAGCGGACTATTTCTTTTGTGGAGGCTGCAAAAGTACCTCACAAAGAGGATCCTAGACCTTAAACACTTGTCCTATATAAACAGACTCCAATAACTCCAACTCTTCTCTGTCTCATATTGGCTACTTAGAGGTGATCTCTGCTTGACTACAAAGTCATGTCTGACCCAGGTCTGTCAGGAATGCTACATCTAAAGAACCCAGTCTGTCTGCACCACATGCCCCAGAGACCGCAACCCCATTTCCACAATCAACAGAATATGCTGGAGGGACATGTTCATAACCCAGAGACTGCCCGTGCTATGGAATAGACTTCACATACATGTCAAGAAGAGCACCTCAATGGCCCTCTTAAAGAGAAATCTGAATGAGTGGATGGGGTATAGAAATTCCACCCCGGGGATAACTCCAGTGGCTTTACTCATTAGACACACTGGGGACTATTGTCAGGTGGCATGATGCCAGGGTAATCCTATTGGCTAGGCTTGTAAAGGCTCCATGGCCATTCACCTAGTAACACCTATGAATCTATGGATCTCAGTACTGGCAAACATGTCTGTGTGCATTAGTGTGTAGAAAAGTATTTGTGAATGTGTAAACATGTGGGTGAAAGTAGTTTGAGGCCCCTTTCACCCAGTACACTTACCATTGTCATACATTACAAGGGCTGGTGATGTTTCATAGTTTCATAGTTTCATAGTATAGTACTAGGCTATCTGCCCTGGGGCATTTGTAAGCCTAGCCATAGTGATGTGGCTTTTTCCACCCCATGAAATGGTACAAAAATGTACAGAATAAATCTAGAATACTGTGCCTCTGTCTAGTAGTGACACAGTGAAGGTCCCCTTATATAATAGAATTAGTTTACTGTGCCCCTGTCTAGCAGTGACACAGATGTGACCCCTGAGGTAAACTTACGATCTCCCATCCACTCATCAAGATTTCTCTTGAAGAGAGTCAGTGAGGGGCTCTGACTCATACAAACTGGCATCCTATTCCAAAGCATGGGAAGCCTCTGGGTTATGAATCTATCCCTCCAGCATGTCCTATTCAAACTTGTGCCGAGGTTTAAGTCTTTAGCTCTCATGGTCCTGATGGATTTGGATTTTTTGAGGTGGAGCATGTCCATCAGATCCTGATTGGACATGGCATTGTACGTCAGGCAGAGATCACCTCTGAGCAGGCGGTATGCTACTGAATAGAGCTGAAGTTTCTTTAGTCTGGCAGAATAAGACATATGTTGGAGACCCTTGATCCTTTTGGTGAGGTACTTTTGTGGTCTCTCCAGCTGTTGCAAGTGCCCGATGAGGTACATACCAAATGGGGCATTGTACTCAATCATGGGCCTTAGATGAGGGAGGAATATAGGGGTACAATGACATCCTTGGATCTGGATGTGAAACCCTTCATGATGAGGTGTGCAAGGTAGAATGTTTTTCTAACCACTTTGGCAACGTGAGTGTCAAATGAGAGGTCGCTGTCTACTTGGGTCCCTAGGTCTCTGATTACTTTTTCCGTACTCAGTGGGTTGCTGTCTATGTGATAATTTGTGGGTACTTTGTTTTGTCCAAAAGGGATGACTATACATTTTTTGGCATTTAGTTTAAGGCCATGACTACGGCACCAGTTGTCCGTTTCAGTGAGGCCTTTTAGTAGGATGTGTGTATATGGCGCCTAGTTTGCAGTCATCTGTGAACTTTGTCAGCCACAGCCCTCCCATGTTTGCTTTAACATCTGAGAAATAAATGCCGAACAAGAGGGGTCCCAGGACAGATCCCTGTGGGACACCACTTGTGACTGGCTTTGAGTCTGACATTGCTCCAGTGATTTTAACTTTATGGGTTCTGTCCTTTAGCCAGTTTGCAACCCATCTAGTGACATAAGGGTTTACTTTTAAGCTGTTTAGCTTATCTATGATGCCTGAGTGGGGTATTGTGTCGAAGGCCTTAGCCAAGTCCAGGTATGCTGTATGTACTGCTTTGCCCTCATCAATGACTCTAGTGACTGTTTCGAAAATGTCAACCAGGTTTAAAAGGCAGGATCTGCCCTTTACAAAGCTGAACTGGGTGGGGTCAAGCATCTGTAGGTCCCCTATGTCTCCATTTATGAGTTCCATAATAATTCTTTCCATAGCTTTGCAGACCAGGCTAGTCAAGCTTATGGGGCGGTAGTTTCCAGGGTCTGTAGAGGTACCCCCCTTGTGGAGTGGGACCACTGTTGCTGTACGCCAGTGTTCAGGTACATATCTCGAAGTAAGGCTAAGGTTAAATAGCATTTTTATGTGTGGGTTTAGCTCCTCTTGGAGTTCACGTACACGCACCGCGGGATACCGTCAGGTCCCATTGATGCTGTGTTTTTTGCTTTGTTTAGGGCGGTTCACACTTGGACATCTGAGATGACATGGAGATTACATTCAGCTGGGATAAGTATTTCTTCTTTTAGGTGAAGGAGAAATTTGCACTGAACCTGTCAGCCAGAATGTTAGCAATATCTGTGGGTTCAGTGTATATTTTGTTGTTGTGAACCAACTCTGAGCATATCTGAGGGTTTCCGCCCAGGTTTCTAACATAGCTGAAGAAGGCTTTGTGGTTATCTTTAGTGTCCTTAGCGATTTTTCTCTCAAAGTTTGCCTTGGATGTTTTTATGAAAGAACGTAGTTTTCTGCTAATGTTGATCAGAGATGTCTTCCCTTCATGGGATTTCGCTCTGACGTGCAGTAGCTTCCTTCTTTTGTTATACAATTTGTTTATGGCTGAAGTCCACCAGACAGGACGCTTACATTTGGTGGAGAGGGACTTGGATTTGTTTGGGATTGCATGATCCATGCATTCTTGGAGATGTCCATAGAAAGCATTTGTGAAGGATTGGCATTGTGGGATGTGGTATCCACTGGCACAGTGGGCTTAAAGGATACCATCTCAGTCTTAAGAAGAGTGAAGTCTGCTTTTGAGAAGTTTTTCACTGTGGTCTTTTGTGCTGGGGGTGGAGGTGGGATATGTATATCCAGGGTGATTAGTTTGTGGTCAGATCTCACTAGTGAGGGGTATACTTCCGGTGTGGAGCATTTTGTCCCCATGTTTGTGATGATCAGGTCTAGTATATTATCTCCCCTAGTGGGAGCGGTGACTAGTTGTTCCAATGCATTTGAATTTATGAATTCCAGGAACCTTTGGGCTAGGGTATTAGGGCTAGAATAATGTACCCAATCTATGTTTGGGTAGTTGAAGTCTCCCAGTATGATGGTATTTTGTGATACATTCATATCCTCCAATGTCTTCAGGAAGGCTGAGTGGGGTTCTTGAGATTGGGAGGGTGGTCTGTAACATGCTACCAGTTGTATAGCAGTTTTGCCTATGGTTAGTTGCACCTGTATGGTCTCTGATGCTTCATGTGTTGCTACTAACCTGGAGGTGTCGGTGTCCTTTATGAATATGGACACTCCCCCTCCCTTTGTGGTTCGGCCCGGGTTTTGGGGCCGAAAAGCATGATACAAGGTATAGCCTGGTAGTGCTGGGGTGCTCTCTGGAGCCTTGAACCAGGTTTCAGTTACTGCACAGACGTCGATTTTCTCCATGCTGAGGAGTGCATCAAGTGCCTGCATCTTGAGATTTAGACTTCTGGCATTGAGCAGCATTACCCTTAGTTTTTTTCCATTTTTGTTTTCTAAGGAGGTGGGTTTGTCTTTTGAAACTTGCCTAAAAATGGCACTATGGGGGTGGCAAGAGCCTTAGCCAATATCCGGAAGCCCAGTGGTGACAGGTGTAAGCCATCCCTTGCGAAGCAGCGTGGCTTGTCCAACATATCATCCCAGGCAGACAGACATTGGATCCCCTTAGAATGACACCAGTACTTGAGCCAATTGTTAAAGCTGATCATCTTGTCTTTGTATTGTGGTATCATTCTTGGTGAGGGCAAGATGCTGCTCAGGGTCAGGGTCATACCAGCCTGGGCTACATAATCGGAGAGCTCCTCTATGTCTCTTTTCATGTAGTCAAGGGAGGTACGTCTCAGGTCATTCACACCAGCATGGACAATGACAGAGTCATATTTGTACTTGCTTTGGAGTGACCTGAGTGCGTGTGTTATGTGGCGGATCCTAGCTCCCGATAGACAGCTCACAGTCACCTTCTCCTTGTTCAGCCTGGTCAGTGGGACATCAGTGTGTCTGACTATGGAGTCACCTATTACTAGTGTATCAGGCAAGGTGTTTGGCCTTAAGGGCTGTGATTGGTCGACACACTGATTTATTGAAGTATGTGCTGCATCTGTTTTGTTTTGAGGTGGTGGATTTTTGGATGTCTGCTTTGGGAGCCTCTGTTGTTTTGGTAAGTTTTTTATTAGAGCCTCTGAGTATGTCTTTGTGTTTTTATGTGTTTGGTTTGCAGTTGTGGTAAGTCTTTGTGGGACTGGGATTGTTGTGTGTGTGGTTGCCATCTCCTCCTGTCTGGTCATGCTAGCCCTGAGTTGAGAGAGTTCAGCCTCCAGTTTGGCTATATAGTTGCATCTCTCACATGTATTTGTGTTTGTTGGGAGGAGGAGAAGGTTGTCTGTGTACATGAGACAATTGTACCATTGTCTCAAGATGCCCAGATTGACCAGCTGAAATGGAGACAACGCCAGTAATCTAACACTCGACATGCTAGAACAGTATAAGGGAGTGGTATACTTTTAAGAGAATTGGGTATTTACAGGGGTGGTAAGTAGATGTAGTGCTTTACTTAGTACGAGAGTGCTTACTTAGTAGAGAAGTATTGAGAACAAGTGCTAGGCTTATAATACAGTGAGTAGTCTGGTTATACTAAGAGTAGAGCTTCCTTAAGGGAAAATGTGAAGAACAGACTTGGCGGAGCCAGAAAAAGTTTAACCTTGTTTAACCAGCGCTGCACTACAACCGTGCAAAGCCGTGCAAATGTGGATTTTAAACAGTGAACTACAAAAGAGCTGGAAATGGTCCCAAACAACCAATTACTACAGCTTCTTGTGCTGAGGTCACTTCCCCCAAGGACAGGTAGGCTGCTCAAGGCTCCCCACTCCCACTGGTAAGCAAATAAACTTCCTTCTATCCAAGTAAGGTAAAGGACAACACAGGAACTACACCTCAGCCCAGAATACAGCAATGCCTGTAAACTGGTCTAAACTAGTCGAGGAAGGTGGGAAAACAAGGATTTTTTTTTTTTTTGTTTTTTTGGTAAAAACACACAGAAAATGCAGAAACAGTGATAAATTAGTTACACAGGCTAGCACACTTTAGTGGGCAGCCTCCACAGTTAAATTAAACAAACAAACAAGCAAACTTTCGATCAAATTCGACTAAAATGTAACTTTAAGTGCAGATTTTAAAATAATGCAGCAATCAGTTAAAAACAGTTCAGGCTAGTTCAAGGTAAGCTACATAAGCTATTTCAAGTGGAAAAAAAGCAAAGATACCTAAATCCAGAAGGTAGTCGCTTTTCTGAGTTCCCTGCTGCTAGGACCACTCTGTAAACCCACGTGGAGCTTGTCTGAGCAGTATAGCCAGAAAAAAACGCCCAGAGGCGGATTTTAAACAGTGAACTACAAAAGAGCTGGAAATGGTCCCAAACAACCAATTACTACAGCTTCTTGTGCTGAGGTCACTTCCCCCAAGGACAGGTAGGCTGCTCAAGGCTCCCCTTTCCCACTGGTGAGCAAATAAACTTCCTTCTATCCAAGTAAGGTAATGGACAACACAGGAACTACACCACAGCCCAGAATACAGTAATGCCTGTAAACTGGTCTAAACTAGTCGAGGAAGGTGGGAAAACAAGGATTATTTTTTTGTTTTTTTGGTAGAAACACACAGAAAATGCAGAAACAGTGATAAATTAGTTACACAGGCTAGCACACTTTAGTGGGAAGCCTCCACAGTTAAATTAAACAAACAAACAAGCAAACTTTCGATCAAATTCGACTAAAATGTAACTTTAAGTGCAGATTTTAAAATAATGCAGCAATCATGCTATAAGCTCCATAGTGCATATGATAGTTGCATAACACTTTAGTACCATTGACTACATAGGTAGGGGTTCTAATCTGCATCCTGGAAAATGTCTGTGTAAGTGTTTGTAAGTGTGTATATTTGTAGGATACAGCATTTTGTGGCCTCACTCCCAGCAAGCTGCCCATTGCCATACTTTACAAGGGCTGGTGATGTTGTTCACCTTAGTGGAACTGTGGGACACTCTTCACACTATAAGCTCCGTCGCTGATGTGATAAATGCATAATACTGTATTAGCAATAACTAGATAGGTAGGGGATCTAATCTCAGTCCTGCCACGTGTGTGTGTGTGAGAACTGGATCCTGTGTCTGTGCTTGAGTGAGAACTATATCCATTGGGGTGGTGGGTTTTTCATTTTAGGTCATGGTACTCACAGTACACATCCCAATGTCCACTTTACAAGGCCCACTGTCTTCAGCAACCATAGAGGTATCTGTTGACACTCTTCAGCCCAATAAGTCTTGCGCCACATGCAGGAGATATGTAATAATATGGAGAGACTAACAACATATGCAGGGCTGCTAATCTCAGTCCTGGCAAATGTGTTTATGAGTGCATTTGTGTGTGTAAGTGTGTATAACTGTAGGTTCAAGTATTTTGGGTCCATTCTCACTCAATAAATCACCCATTGCCATACTGTACAAGGCCTGGTGATGTTGTTCACCTTGGAATTACCTTTGGACACTCTTCATCCTGTAAGCTTTGTGGTGCATGGGATAAATGCATAACACTATAGTAGCAATGACTACATTGGTAGAGGTTCTATTCTCAGTCCTAGCAAATGTGTGTGTGTGAAGGCAGTGTCCTGTGTGTGTTTGACTGTGAACTATATCCATAGGGTGGCTGTGGTTTACAATTTTAGGCCATGGTACTCCCAGTCCCTGTCCCAAGGTCCACTTGACAAAGGCCACTGTTCACATTCACTGTAGAGGTATCTGTGAACACTCTCCAGCCCTATAAGCCCCGTGCCACATGCAACAGCTATGTAACAGTATGGAATGAATAACATGATAGGCAGGGCTGCTAATATCAGTACTGGCAATTGTGCGTGCACTGGTGTGTATAGCAGTGTTTGTGAGTGTGCAAACTCATCAGTGACAGTCTAATGAGTCCTTTCACACCCAGTACACCATGCATTGCCATACCTCACAAGGGCATGTGATGTTATTCACTTTACAGGTACCTTGGAACAGTCATCAAACTATTAGTTCCATGCCACCTGCGATAACCACATAACACTAGAGTACCACTAACTAGATGGGTAGGGGTTCCAAACCCAACACTGGCAACTGTGATCCTGTGCATGTGTGTGTGTGACTGTGTGTGTAGGAACAGTATTTGCTGTGTGTTTGGTCAATGCAATATCCTATGGGGGTGTGGGTTTTACCAATCTGAGGTATGTTCCACCCACTACACTTACCATTGTCCACTTTACAAGGGCTGCTGATGTCAACCACCATAGACTTACCTGTATACACCCCTTAGTCCTAGAAGCTCTGTGGCACATGCAATAACTGTTACAGAGACCTGGTAAATGTGTACATATACAGCTGTACCTCAGCTCTGACACAGTCGATGTGTTTCCACTCTGCCATACTCCACATTGGTAATGTCTGGAGGGCCACAGCCTGTAGATACACAGACACCTGGCACACAAACAGAATACAGCATATCAGACTACATTCAGTCAGCAGTACTAACAGCAATAATGCATCATGGCTAATAAGGTATATACACTTTTATGTGTACCCATAACAAATGCAAGCAAACAGCATCTTACACAGCATTACATAAATACACTGTACTATATTCACACTGTGCATCAAACTCATATTAGCATGTCCCTGCATCAATGGTTTGGATGACAGGGATGTGATACAGGTATCATCATATGCACAGGGTGTGGTGTGGGTTTGCCAGAGGCCTAGGCTGGACCATACAGTTGACATCATGTGTGTATGTTTGGAGGGGTATTCCATAAATTGGCTGTGCATAGGTGCTATGTTTGTCTGGAGGTGACCTGCCTGTGATACAGATGTGTGTGTCTATGTATGCACAGTCATGTTATGTGGCTGCTCTACACAGGAATATGTTGGACGGCTGTTGACCGTACATGGCAGGATGTACAGTTCACCGTCTCTGGCCACAGACATGAGAACTGGTCCTGCCAGCGGACTCACGGGCACCACCAAGTCCAAGGCCAGATTCAGTACTGGTTTCTGATGGTGACTTTTGTCTGCTGGATCTGTGTCCATGACTGGACTGGCCAGGACCATGTGCCCATGGCCTGCTCCATTGTGCTGTGGACAGCACCCCTCCTTAAGTAGTGCTGATGGTACTGCTACTATGGGAGTGTGAAGGTGCATGGCCCTGTGGACTCCCAGCAGATGTAGGTGATGACCTACGTCCATGTGGCCAATGTCCATCTCCCACTACACACTGTACCACAGACATGCCATGGTCAAGGATTGCCAAGATCTCACCCTACCATTTATTCGTGACCTCAGTATTTTGATGTGTGGCCGCAACAAGGTCATGTATGTCAACATGTAAGCCAGGAAGAGTTGCATCCAAGATCCTCAGTATTTGTCTGGTGTTGTGTTCACTACATGCCTGTGCATCCATGACAGCCTGAAACATGTGTCTGGTGACATCTGATGTGGCACTTGTGAACAATGACTTCATGGGCAGCAGTCCTCCTTCGAGCATCCCTGTCTATTCTCCTGTGTGGGACCTTGCCTGCACTCTGGCTATGGATAGTGGCTACACTCACACTTGCCATAGTCATCACACTAGCCTGTCCCATGCTACTACCTGCCAACTGTCCATTATATGTGGCTGCTGTGGATGGGGTATGTGTTATGTGTGAGCATTGTGACTGTGTGTGGGGACATTGTGGATGACTGTGGGTTGCCAACCGATGGCAGATATTCAGACCCTGACAACCCCACCTGTGCCCTCACTATGACCACCATAATTGTCAGAGTCTGCAGAGACACTGACATCAGATTCTGAGTAGGAGGGACCATGACCACCATGTCCACCTATGAGGGGAAGGCAACATATGTAAATTAATACCTGCACTATAAGGTTTGCTGGTACACACACACAGACACACATACACATACACACACACACACACACACACACACACACACACACACACACACACACACACACACACACACACACACACACACACACATGGACACACAGGCACATACAGGTGAGGTGGCACAAAGGCATTACTCAGACTTCACAATAGCCAACCAGTGACATTTACGACACAGTCAGACCGCAACATACACATCCTGGGCAAGCCCTCAAAATCATGCAGTGCAGCCCTTTCCACTTAATGTTAATACTAATATACACCTCTGGGATATGTGAGTAGTGTTAGTAGATGATGGGCCTTCACCTAAAACAGTGCAGCCATGTACACATGATTTCTGTTCCCCTGTATTGCACAGTGAGAACTCCTACAGAACATACCTCTCAACTGTACAGAGTTTCACTGAATGTCTAGATGTGTGGCTCATATTTTTGGTCTGTTCCTCATAAATTCCTTGTTTGTCTGACACATTACTGGGATAATCTGAGGATTGGTATCATTAATTAGTTTCACACTTCAAAACCTGGAGTAGATGTATGTTAAAACAAAACCAGTTACTCTAACAACCTTCTAAGCTTACAGTGGATATAATAAGTGTACACACCTCTGTTAACATGCCAGGTTTTTCTGATATATAACATGAGACAACGTAAATCATGACATAATGTTTCCCACCTTTAACGTGACCTATAACCTGTGCAATCCAATTGAAGAACAAACACATCAATTAGGGGTAAGATATAGAAAATGAAATACATACAATAGGCTGGTTGCATAAGTGTGCCCACCCTTAAACTAATACTTTGTTAAAGCATGTTTTTGATTTAATTACAACAGTCAGTCCTCTTGGGAAGGTGGCTATCAGCATGGCACATCTTGACTTAGCAATATTTGCACACTCTCCCTTGCAGAAGCCCTCCAATTCTGTCAGTTTGCGGGGACATCTCTTGTGCCCAGCCCTCATCAGGGCAGCCCACGGATTTTCTATTGGATGAAGGTGTGGACTCTGCTGGCCCATTCCAAAACATTGAGTGTCTCCTGATGAAGCCATTCTTTTTTTGATTTGGATGTATGGTTTGGGTCATTGTCGTATGGAAAGGTGAAATTCCTCTTCATCTACAGCTCTCTAGCAGACACCTGAAGATTTTGGGGCAAAAGGGACTGGTATTTGGAACTGTTCATAATCCCCTCCACCTTGGCTAAAGGCCCACTTCCAGCTTATGAACAGCAACCCCAATGCAGGACACTGCCATCAACATGCTTCACAGTAGGGATGGTCTTCATTTAGTGATGCACAGTGTTCTTATTGCGCCCAATAAATCTTTTGGACTTGTGGCCAGAAAGTGAAACCTTGGTCTCATTACACCATAACACATTTTACCACATGCTTTTGGGAGACCTGATGTATTCTTCTTGAGAATTTAGCCAGACCTGGATGTTGTTCTGTGTGAGAAAAGGCTTCTATCTTCCAACCCTACCCTATAGGCCAGACATGTGGAGAATACGGGAGATTGTTTTCACATGTAGTACACAACCAGTACTTAGCAGAGATTCCTGCAAATTCTTTAGTGTTGCTGTAGGTCTCCTGGCAGCCTCCCTGACCACTTTTGGTCTTGTCTTTTCACCACATTTAGAGTGATGTCCCCTTTTTTGCAATGTCACTGTTGCCCCATATTTTCACCAGCTTTTGATGACTGACTTCACTGTGTTCCATGGTATATGCAATGCTGTGGAAATGTTTTTGTACCCTTCTCTGGGCTGATACCTTTCAACAATGGGATCCCTTTGATGCTTTATATGGTATATGCAAAGCATGGCTGTTGCTGTAGCAGGCAACTGAGTAAATGTCACAAAAATCCTAGTAGGACAGCTGACCATTATTTGGTGTTAATCAAAGAGTCTCTGTAATTGATGGCAGGTGTGTACCCAAGAAGACATAATGTTGTAATTATATCAAAAGCTGCTTCAGCACAGTATTAGCTTCAGCCTGTGCACACTTATGCATCTAGTTTATTGTATGTTTTTTTGTCATAATTGTCCCCTAACATATTTGTTTTCCAATTGGATTGTACAAGTTATAGGTCACATTAAAGGTTGGAAGAGTTTGGAAATGTTTTATTGTGGTCTCATTTTTATATCATAAACACCTGGCATTTTAACAGGGGTGTGTACACCTTTTATATGCACTGTATAAGACTAATGTAGTTTTGGGACTTTGTCCCCCCATTTTGTCAGTCTTTGTCCAGATGTCTTGCAATGACAGATTGTGAGGTATGCTACAGATATTTTACATCTCCTGCAAATAGGCCCCTGTGATGACCACTGTGATGCAATGCAGTTAACCCCACCACAAGTGAACATGCACATATTGCAATATGGCTAAGAGTAACAGTTGTGTGCATGGTAAAATGCATGACCTTAACATGCTTGGGGTACTGGTGAGCCACAACAGGACAATCCCATACTCACCAGCTTCAGGCTGCTGTCCTCCATCAAGACCAGAGGTACCTATGTAGTTGTGGGACAGAGGTATTGTCAGGAGACTCACATGTGGCATTAGTACAAGATGAGTGCTACTTTTCTGCACATGTATAGTACAAGCTCTGATACTACACAATTTGATGCCCTTCACCACAGATGTGCACTTGTGTGCATTACAGAACCCCATCCACAAATGCAGTTTTATCTGATATATGCATCTAGATACTCTACAGAAGTCAGTATGACTGCTACAGTATTCAATTGATGTGCACTGGGGCCTTACCTGGACACTCCTCACCTGTTGCCTGGGTGCCACCTACCTCCACAACTTGTGTTTTTTGGCTTTGCTGGTATGTGGTGGCCACCCCAAGGTTGGCAAGGAGCTCCTTTGTTGGTGTAAGTGGGTCTTTTGTGGCAAGACCCCACCTGTAGTGGTACGGTCCCTGGCCATGGCAGCAGCCCTTTGCCAGGCATGGTGTATCAGGTCAGTTACCTGATGAGTGACTTGATCATATGTATGTCCATGCTGGCCCAAGTTGTTAACTTTGTGGACAAGGTCATCCCACAGGGTGGTCCACTCCTGCAGATTGTGTTGGCTATGGCCAAACATCACCCCATGGTGCTGGATGATGTTATCTGTGATGGCTGAATTTTCTGCAGCATATGCCAGCTGTCTCGGCCGCTGCATGTCACCTTGAAGACATAAACAGGAAAACACATCACAGGACCTCATACATTGGTCAAAGTTATTTACAGAACCAGCACATCAACACTGACTATCATTAGCCATCACTTACAACCACATCATACCCCTGTCATCTATCAGCACAGTATGAATTTGCAATGCACTCCTAGTCCTGATGTGTCATGTCCTCCCAATGAGGGCCAGTAAATTGCATAATCCACCATTCATCATTCACCTTTGTGTAGAGGGATGACAGTGGCCATCTTCCTTGCAGATGGGATGTCAATGGTGCTCAGGCTTTGCTTGCATACAGTCTGTACTGGAGCTGGGAGCATATGCCTGAGTTCATGTAGGATGCAGACAGGGATGTTATCAGGTCCCATAGAGACTTACTTTTGTTGACTTTGATTACGCATTATGGATCTACTCCCTGATGACAAGTGGAGGGATGCAGGTGCTCTGCATATATATATACTGATGGTGGGACAGGGGGTTGATGTTTTCCCTTATCCTGTCTGCAGCGGGTTGGCTATAGCTTTGGTGTGTGTGTTTGTAGTGTGATTGACCTCCCTTACAGGGTAGGTTGGGTTGCTGCCTCTGAGACTGAAGACATATGTGAAGGCAGCATTGTGATTGGCCTTGGTGGATGTGTCTGATTTGTACTCATAGTTAGCCTTACAGTAATTCACCTGTGACCTTATATGCTCAGTCAGACAAAGGTTGACTTGCTTCCAAGTTGCTGCCTGCTCCTACTTGACCCTGTACAGCCAAAATAGCAACCGATTATGTGGTTTGTGTATTGCTGCTGTCCAGCAAAGGAGATTACTCTACCTTGGTGGAGGCAGGTTTTACGAGTAATGTATTGCTGAGTCCAGACAGCTATGTAGGTGCTCATATAGCTGTTTGTAGTAGACATGGATACAAGGTCATAACACAGTTGGACACCTCTCCAATTTCAACCTGATAATCATGCTTATTCTAATACTCATGTCTGTGTCAGGGCAATGCAACAACCAGTAGCTGTAGAAATGTATGTCTGTTGAATGCTCAGAAACTAAGATTACACATGTGTACAACATGTACAGCTTATTTACCTGATATTTTGCATCTCATGTCTGTTGTTATGAGGCTTCCAGGTACACCTACTCATACATACATGTGCTCAGGTACATCCTGCTATACATATCTGTTCTATGTCAGTATGGCACACTGTATTTACAGTCTTGCTGCTCAGTCATACCTACCATCCTGTTAGAGCACAACATCTGCAGGAAACCACACATAAACGGGGGGGGGGGGCAATGGCCCAACATTAGTGACACTTTATTAATATTGCTGTAACTCACTTAAGTTAGTTGATAGCACAGTAGGCTTTGCATTCACAGAAATACCCTGAAGGATGTTCGACAGTCATATGTATGCTATTATGTTCTAATGTCAGTCTTCACAGATTTGCCAATGATTTGCCAGACATAACATAACTCTGTGATTAAATGACTACAAAATGAAGCACATATATGGTCAATTTGCATAATACTGGAAAGTTGAGTGGTATGAGCTCAGAATATCATATGAAGTTCAACACACACTTCTGCAACAGTAGTTTACTATGCACATACCCTGTATAGGTCTCTTACATTTGTCAGACAAACATGTATATCATAGTTGTATTCACAAGTAACATATGGATATTTACAGTCAGTATTGTTAAACACACACTCCGGTAGTAGTCATGTGTGAGATATCCTTTCCTGGGATGACTCAGGGACCTGAGCTGTGATCTATGTCACTGCAGACAGGCCCAGGTGCTACGGCCATAGGTGCTGATCAACAATATATCAGTAGAGCAAGTCTTGTTGAGACATAATTGTTAAATGTACTATTTCCCATTATTACATACCCCGTACTGCATTCCATTACATGCTTACTTGATTGATGTATCTTTTTTTCCCAACTGTAGTTGGTTTGCTTCCAATTTCTGTTTGTTTTTGTTTGTCTGTCTGTCTGTCTCTCTCTCTCTCTCTCAGAGATGTCTGGTATACATCTGTTTTGCATAGGCAGCAGCTTGCCTTTTGTAGGTAATGCTTATGAGCAGCTAATGATCTGTGCACCAATTGGTGTCCCTCACTTGCTAATTGAATGCAGAACAGCTGTCTTGTTATTCTTATAGCAAATGGCATGGCAATACATTCCTATAATTGAGTATTTCATGTGGCCATTGGCCCTTTTCCCTGCATGTGAGGAGAACATCATGGAGGTGTGTGAACAACAGCATCACAGAGGATAGTTGGAAATACCTCTTACAACGAAAAATGTGGAGACAGCCCAATAAAATTGGGGAGAAGGTTCCAGACCAAGGGACACAATGTAAGTATTGCTGTTATACAGTTGGATTAATGCTAGTTTAACAAGGTTTGTGTGGACATGGATTTTCTGTATGATATTAAGTCTGACAGTGTTATGTGGTTGACATAACTCTCAACTGTAGGGCTATCTGCAGAATGGCCAGAGGTCTGACTCTTGTGTTTGGTCTGTTCCTCAGACAGTTTTTGTCCTTGGCAAATCAGTAGCATACTCTGGGGATTGCAGTCAATAAATGTTAACATCCATTTGCGTTTTTGACCTCATATCTCTCGGAAAAGATATGTTACAATAAACCCTGTGACACTAGTACCTTTCTCAGTTTCTGACAGCAATATTTCAAATATGCCCCTGTTTTTGGGCCTCTGTCCCCCAATTATGTCAGGCTTTGTCCAGATGTCATGCAGTAATAGGTTGATAGGTATGGTATATCATTATTTACTACCTTCATTTCTGATATCATCCCAGTGATGTAGCAGAATGCCAGACATGTTATGAGGTAGAGGCTATATATATGAGGACAAAGCCTGGATATTCTGTGGGAATCTGTGCAGTTGAGAGGTCTGTGTATGACTGGTGACTGTTAACAGACTGTCAGGATTGTGTAGAAGTGTAATATGTAAATGTTAGTCGGGCTGTGTAGGGAGGGTGTAGATGTAAGTGGCATGGCTCCTTTTCTATCTGGCTGTACATGCTGCTCCAGTTTCTGATGGTTTATTGGCTGTATGTGTTTAGCAGTCATACTACACTGTGAATTGGGCCAGTATATGTAGGGTACTGTGTGAGTGGCAAACTTGATATTTTTGTTCACACATTTGTTATATTCTAGTGTTCATTTGGCTTACTGGTATGTCACTGTGACTGTGGTGAAATTGGTTGTGGGTATGCACTTTCATATTTCTTCTTTCAGCTTTTCCCAGTTAGGGGTCACCACAGCAGATCACCTGTCCACTCATGATTGATAGTGGAGTTTTACGGTGTTGAGTTGCCGCCCATCACCCAACCTTCCACAGAAGGCACACACATGCACACACTCACACCTAGAGCCAATGTAGAGTGTCCAATCCACCTACAGCATGTCTTTGGGATGTGGGAGGAAACTGGAGCACTCGGAGGAAACCCACGTGACCACAGGGAGGACATGCAGACTCCACACAGAAGGCACCCCAGCCAAGAATCGAACTGGAGAATTTCTTGCTGTGAGGCAGAAATGCTAACCTCTGCACCACCGCAGCCGCCCTATGCACTTTCATACGTGTGTCTGTTTTTCACTACTGTTACATCCCTGTAGTGTCTGATATATTTGCAATTGCATGTGTAATTCCCAATAGCTGATTTGGGGTAGTGTTGTGTCAGTCTGACTGTAGTTTGGATGGTGCTTGGTGACATGCTTAGTGGCTCAGTGTGTTTTCCCTAATGTCATGTTATCAGTGGCAGCTAGTGACTTCAAATCAAAGGGGATGCTGCAGGATACAGTGGAATGGGTGAGGCTAATGGGAAGGATTGTGACTAGAAAGGGGTGGAGCTATGGTCAAAACCACAAAAACTGATACTTTAATGAAATATGCTGCCCTGGGTGCCAAACCATCATTATGAGAGTCCAATCAATACAAAATTAAGTGTAGAAGAAAAAAATATTTCAATGCATTGGCTACATGACTGCTTACTTAATATCTAGATGGGAACAAAAAGGTTGTGAGTCACAGAAAAATAAATTACTTTTTAAATACATTACTCGAATGCCAGACAAAACCAAGCATAAAAAAAAAAAAAAAGCCGCACTCAACTCAAACCACTTCTCCTGTCACTGCAGTTCTAATTATAATTTATATTCAGCTTTATAAAAGTACCAAGTAACATGCTGAAAGTAGCAATCTCTGTGATACCCCCACTTGTAAAAATGTTTCTCATCCAAAAAAGACCTACTACCTGACAACAACTGTCTACTTGTTTCATGGGGAAACATGATCAAAGTAAAAAAATGTACAGCAAACAAGAAATAACCTCAAGATAAGTTGTTTAAAGGATTATTGCATAGGTTATGGACCACATATAATAGATTGGCATTCTGTTTACTTTACTGGTAAAGCCTGCAAAGATAACTGCAAGTCTCCAACAAATGTAGTGAGCTTCTGAAAATACTGTAATCCTGTCCTTTATTACAAATACTGTCATATGTATTTCAATACCTAGGGCTTATATGTTATCTAGTTATGTAAATATTCTCTGCATGGCAACAACAAAAAGGCTTTCAATGTTGGTAATTCTTTAACAGTATGCTTATTAAAACTTACTTGCATCTTACAATCTCAGACAAGTTTACTGATGGTCATTAAAGTATTGCTACTTAAACACAGAGCAACAGGCAGTACAATAACATGCATTTTATTTATAATAAGCATACATCAACAGTATAAAAATATGACAGAAAACCAGAACATTATGCAAAATCAAGGACAGATGAAAAGCCACTGTAGTACTTGTATCTACTTTGGATGGGGATACTCTGCACATTTACACTGCATAACTGCTCCTTGCCTTGCTTGGACACATCCAGAGTCACTACATGGGGGAGTGGGTTGCAACAAGCATATCACAATTTGAAATGTCCCTGGCTGACGGTGATGGCCCTGACACATTTGTCATACCTCTCAACCTCAGAGCAAAAATCTGGACAAAGCCATGAACAGAAGTGGGACAAAGGCCCAACAATAAAGATATTTTTTTTAAATATTGCTCTTATAAACTTAGAAAGATAATAGAATAGTAGGTATTGCACTAGTATGAATTTTCTGAAGGGTATGAAAGCTGAAACTCAAATGTCTGCCATTATTTTCTAACTTCAGTCTTTAATGATTTGCCACTAATTTGACAGCAAACCATAATTTTATGAAAAATGGACCAAAAAGTGATGCAAAAATATAAAATAGCCACACAATACAGCTGGGAACCTGTCAAAGAAGGGACACGTTTTAATATTAGTACTGTTAAGTTGAGCAGCTGACAAAATAAGAGAATCTACATACATTTTTGAAATAAAAGTAATCTATAACTCTGATCATTACAATTATTTCTTAATTGCAAATCCTCCACATTTTCTTCCAAAATTGCCATTTTGCTGTAGGATTATTAGAGGGAGAGCAACTTTATGAGCCAAAGTCAGGGACAGTTGAGAGGTATGGATATACCTAATTATATAAAGAGATTTATTTCCTCATACCTCTCAACCTCTTAACACAGAAAATCTGGACAAGGCCAAATATATTGGGGGAACATAGAGATAGTACTAAAAATTGTTGTTGTATAAACTTAGACAGTTGATAGAATAACTGGTCTTCCTTTAGCATGTATTTTTTCTGAAGGGTATGAAGTCTGAAACTCAATGTCTGTCATTATTTAGTGACTTCATTCCTAAATGATTTGCCAGAAAACCACAATTTTTATGAGGAACAAACCAAAAATAAGAATCAAAAATCTATTCATTCTGTGAAAATCTGGACAATTGAAAGGTATAGTTCAGCCAGTGCTGTATTTGAGTTTGCCGCCCTTCCCCCCTCACAAAATTATGGTTGAATGGGGCCTCCCCCCTGCAGCCATTCCAATGTTCCATTACTTGTCTATTTCACCCCCGTTACCATAAACACTGTAATGTGCATACTGCTTTACTTCTATGATGATTTGGCTTTCATTTAAATGTTTTATTTTTACATTTTACAGCACAAACACTAATAGACATGTGCTAAACAAAGCAATGCAGTCTCACAATGAAAACAGACTTAGCATTAAAACTTCTCTGCCCTTGAAACTCACATTAATTGAAACAGCATTTAAACCCACACTCAAAGAAAATACATCTAGCCAGTGGTAGATAAAGATTAACTTTGGGCTGTTTTCAAATCATAGGCCCCTTGCACATGAAACATACATGTGTTCTTTGATACACCTTCCTGATTGTATTAAATTATATTCCTTGTAACAGTTGTTAGAGGACATTTTAAATTTATTGTTTTGAACATTTTTCCAATAAAGAATGAAAAAAATGCATGCACCAATAATGACAAAACTGCCCAATTCAAAACATTTCCATCATAAAAGTATACTGAAACTTCTACAATCCACCAGTATCAGTAAATATGCACAATCTCTGCAGAAGTAAAAGTCATCTAAATAATTCCGCATTAAAGAGATATGTAACTAATGAAGAGGTTGCTGCTAGCAAACAACTTTATATTTTATTGCTTCATCTACAAAGTGCCTGTTGCACTTGAGGAATAAATTGCCCATGTTACATTAAAAAATGATATGCTAGTAATATTGCAATAGGGAATAGATGTCAAACTGATAAGACATTGATAGTTACTAGGTATCTCCGCCAAAGAGGACATTCCCAGGACTTCAGCACCCACCTCCTTTAAAAGTACAACACAGTACAATATCAGCAATATAACTACATACTGTGGGAGTAAAACCCACAATCTCCTGCATTGAAAGCAAGTACACTACCTGTTGTGTTAATAAACATGCAAGCAGATTCAGCATAAACAGCACCAAACTTCTCTTCCCTGAAGCTGTTAGCTCCTTGTAAAATCAACTCGATACTCAACTGTATCTCTCAACTTTGCAGCACATGAGCACAAGAAATCTGGAAAAAAAGCCAAATTTATTGGGAAGGGGGACAAAAGCCCAAACACAAGGGACACATTTTAAACATTACTTGTATAATCTTGGAAAGTTACTACAATAAAATGTGGTGCTACTGGGATGCATTTCACTACCAAGTCTTGGTACCAGGACTACAGTCAGAGCAACATACCACTATCCTAAATCAGCTGTTTCTTGAAAAACAGGAAGACTGAAACTTAACTGGCTATCATTTAGTGAATTCAGTTCTCACCATAGCTCTCAACCTCTTAGCAAAAAAAACCTGCACAAACCTAATAATGAGGGAATACAGCCCCATAAATATGGATAATTTTCAAATATTGATCTTATAAGCTTAGAAAATTGCTAGAATAAAATGTTTTGTGTTACCATTTACTTTCTGAAGAATATGAAGTCTGATATTCAAATGTCTAAAAATCCAGAAAACTCTAAAACCACAGATTTTATGAGGAACAGAACAAAAATATGAGGCAAAAATCTGAATGCTTTTCACAAGTGGTGGTGGTTAGGGAATTCAAGTGCTTGCTGCATGCACCCAACACTGAGGGTTTGAACCTGAGTTACTCTCTCTAGCCACCAGTTATAGTTAACTGGGGGCATTTCACACACACACACACACACACACACACACACACACACACACACACACACACACACACACACACACACACACACACACACACACACACACATGCCAGCAAAGCAAGTACCTGGAGATCCAGTTTGCCAAGCTTCATTAAAAGCAGCCAGTTGTTTCCTCCATAAGCCTGTTCTCAGTTCTAAGCATGCACAGACTGCAGACCTTGCAGTCCATTCCCCTTCCAGTCTATGAGGTTGTAACTCCATAGACGTCTGGGGCATCTGTAAGGCTGCTGCCTTCTTCTGAATCTGGACTGGTTAAACAGCACTCCAGATTTGAGTTTGCATGCGAGTTCTGGGATTTTTTTATTTTGGTTTTCAGCTGGGGGGGGGGTGCGCAGTTCTGCAGCCCAATAGCACAAGCCACCACTGCATGTTATGTCCAGATATTTGTAGGATGTCCAGCTGTCTGGCTCATATCTGTGTTTTTGTCCCCATAACTGTTTTGCGTTTGTGATAAATTAATGGGATGATGTGAGAATTTAAGTCACTAACTAATGAGTATCAATTGAGTCTTGGACTTGTGCTATTTCAGTCAATATATGTTAGAACAGACAGTGTTACTGCAGCAACTGTCTCAGCTTATCTACTCAAGTATTTCAGATATGTCCCTATGTTCATGGCTTTCTCCCCCTCTTTATCAGCCTTGGTCCAAATTCATTGCACTAAGGAGTTCTGAGCATACATGTCAACTGGCTGGATTGTTTCAGAATGTCAGGGTTTATTTCTTATATTTTTGGTCTGTTCCACAAATTATTCGTATTTCTCTAGTAAATCACTGTGATGATCTGAGGATTTCTGTCAGTAAATTATGACATACATTTCAATGTCAGACTTCATATCCTTCAGAAAATGTATGCTGAAACAAACCCCGTTACTCTTACAACTGTCTACGTTTCTAATGGCAATATTTAAAGTATGTCCCTACGTTTGGTTCATTGTCCTCCCATTTTGACACTCTTTGCCCAGATGTCCTGCACTAACAGGTTGAGAGATATGGTTCTGAGGTATGACTGCACTACATGTTATGTACATATAGATATATAGATATGTATATATATATATATATATATATATATATATATATATATATATATGGGTCCCCTTCAGTCGATTGAACGTTTACAAGTTCGAACCACATATGGCTGAGACCATATGTTCGAACTTGTAAAAGTTCAATCAGACTGAATGGAGATCTCCGTACAGAGCGAAAAGAGAAGGTTTCCCATTTCCACAATGTAGTGTAATCTCAGAGTTGGTATATTTAAGTAAAGGAGATGTGGGGGGTGCAGGGGGGCAGGGCCCCCCTGCTATAGATGTTTAGTTTTGTGTTTTTTTTTGTTTTATGTGTTTTTATTTCAGTGTTCAGACTTTTACGAGTTTGAACATATAGTCTCAGCCGTATGTAGTTAGAACTTGTAAAAGTTTGATCTACTGAAGTAGATCTATATATATATATATATATATATATATATATATATATATATATATAGATATATAGATATATATATATATATATATATATATGTGTGTGTGTGTGTGTGTGTGTATATATATATATATATATATATATATATATATGTGTGTGTGTGTTTGTGTGTGTATATGTGTGTGTGTGTGTGTGTGTGTGTGTGTGTGTGTGTGTGTGTGTGTGTGTGTGTGTGTGTGTGTGTGTGTGTGTGTGTGTGTGTGTGTGTATATATATATATATATATATATATGTATATATATATATATATATATATATATATATATATATATATATATATGTATCTTTAATATATTTTTCATATATATGTATCTCCATAAATATATATCTGTATATGTTTATATACAAAGCCTGAGTGATTCCACAGAGCTTTCTCCCTTCTGTTGAATGACTCTACTGAATGATAAGGTTGAAAAAGCATCAGACAGTCCTATCACTTAAATGGTGTAATAGTACATTGCTTTGACTATAGTGTATGGGTACTGGGTTTGAGACTTGGCAGGGCTGATTATTTTGTTGCTAGGCAGAACAGTGGCTGATGGAGACAGAGTGATTAAAGCAGTTTTAAGTGGCTTTAAGTGGGTTTGCAAGGATTTGCATGAAGCTAAATGATGGCAACTTATGGTTAACCATAGAGATGCTTAATCCGTTTTGGCTTCACTTAGCATCGCGCAAACTCGGTTACTCCTGCTTACTCCCACTTACATCCGCACTAATTCCTTTACAAGAAAAGGAAAAAGGGTTATTGTTTAGTGGTGAGAAAGGGGCACTCAGAGGGAAAAACAATATGAAAGGTAGCCAGGGATGTGCAGGATGGGTGTAGGGAAGGTCCATATCTGTCCATTCCTTTTACATCAACAGCTGTGCATTTGTACAGAATTTGGAGGTGAATTTGGACACTCAAATGCCAGAGAGAAGGGTGAGGACAACAGAAATGTGTTGTCAGGCCATTTGGACTGGATTGCATGTGTCTAGTGGACACCTGTGTGAGATGGACAGCTATGTATTGGGCAATAATTTTTTTTGGGACAGATGCCATTTTTTTCTTTACTAAGGTGAGAGTGGGATGTTGGGGAAGGATTCTAGGTTATGTCTGGTGAGGCAGGTGGGGTAGGGAGACAGACAAGACAGACAAGATAGCAGACAGGGGTGGTGTATGACACATGTGTGGGGTAAACATCTTGGATGAGGAGAGTGTTTGGGAATCAGAGGCCCATGAGTCCCCATATGAATAAGGTAGGACTGACATCCCTATCTGCATGCAGTCATGGCTGCACCTTCACAGCCTCAATGGTGGCTGTGCTGGGGGCTGGACAGGAGGGGCAGCCTGCTCCTCAATGTGTGCCAGGCAGCCCTCCATCAGACACTGCTGGCCACCCATCTCAGAGCAGATGACACTGGACACCATACCCCAGAACTGACAGTGGATGACTGGCTCATCTCCACTCCAGTGCCCAGGTGGTATAGGCCTGCAGAAGATGAAGTTCCAGGGTGGGTCCCAGATGTGCTGGGGCCCAGTGCCATGGCCAGAGGGGGTAGGACAGGTGGATCTACTGGGATCGGCCTTCCCAAATGTGCTATGGTGTTGAGGTTTTCCAAGATATGTCGGTTAGTCATGAACAAAACATTTCAATATTAGTTTAAAAGGCATGCATGGGTGTTCAAATTAACCCAAAATAACAGATGTGAAACAGTTGCATAGCAAACAGAACACATGCATAACTGGAACAACAGTAAGCATTGTAACAGCATGCCATTAAGAATGACGGCAACAGGCCGCCAGCAATGGTATTTGAACAAGGTATGTTAACATGAAACCAATTAATTATATGAACAATCATGTAACACATGTCCCAACATTAGGTTTGGTAAAAACATACCCATAGTATATGACTAGTAATTAGTGATGCAGATGAGGGGTTGGGGAAGAGAGTAAAAGTACATTATCAACTGCATAGGCTTATATTTTTACAACAGTACCATTCAATACTGTAGAGATCTACCCTCACTTTACATCTACCTATGGCCTACCTATGACATGCCCATATTTGTGAGGGAGGCCATGTAGATGGCCTTACATACAATGGTGTCCACAGAGTGGGAAACTGTCAGGTTGCTACCAACCTCAGTGCACAAGTCACCTCACACCTGATTGTATGCTCAATATGCTCAGTACATTATTACTGTCATACCTAGTGTGGATGACATCTGCCACAGCAGGGGGAATAATGCCTCTCCTGGTATTCCGCTTGTGGTAATGCTTCTTTTACCAGTCAGTAATTGGTTGAGTGCCTCTTGAGTGATGATCATATCAGTAGGGGAATGTAAGATAGTGGGCAGCTTGCAAGGATCCATACACCTGGTCAGCCACAACCACTGCTTTTCTCCTGTACTTCAGATACATATATCTCAAACTGTAGATGCCCCCAGACAAATCCTTGGGGTACACCATTGTGGATGAATCTACTATTAGAGGTGGGTTCTACTATTATGACTGAGAGGGTACTATCATTGGGCCAGTTAGCTACCCATCTGGTGACCTAGAGGTTGGTGCCTAGCTCTGTAGGCATATGTGTCCTGTCTACCTGGGGATTAGTGTGAGAGGATTGTGCTAGGTGAAGGTAGGCATTGTTCACCATCTTCCCCTTGTTCCTGTGTCTGTTGACTGCTGCAGAGAGGTCGATTAGGTTTAACAGGCCTAAGCTCCCTTTGACAATACCATGGTGTGTGGGCCCAGGCATTTTGATGTTGCCGATGTCCCTGTTTATAATGTCCTTGATATTGCCTTCCATGCCCTTGTAGGGCAGGCTAGTTAGGCTGATGTGCATAATATTGGCTGGGTTGGTGGATTGCTCCGCCTTTGTGTATAGGGCTGACAGTGACAGTCCGCTGTGCAGATGGGATGACACCGTTGCTCAGGCTGCAGCTGACTACAGTGCGAAATGGATCTGAGAGCCCATGCCTGTGTTCATGTGGGATGCAGCCAGGGATGGTATTATGCCTATGGAGACCTATGTGTGTTGTGTTTGAGAGGGAATTACGGACCTGCTTCCTGATGATGAGGGGAGGTGGGCAGGTGCTGTACATGTAAATGTGTACCACTGGGGAGACAGGAGGTGGTGTTTACACTTCATCTGTCTGCAGCCGGTTGCCTATATCTAGGCCATATGTGCATGTGGAGTTATTGACCACCACTACAGAGCAGATTTGTGTGTTGCCTCTTGAATTGCAGATACATATGTGGAAGGCCTAGTGATTTGCCTTGGTGGATGTGTCCAATTTGCACTCACAGACAACCTTAGAATCCGTCACCTGTGCCCTTATTTGCTTGTGCAGACCAAGGTGACATTGCTTCCAATGAGGCACCTGTTCCTTCTTAGCCCGTCCAGCAATTGTTTCCACCTATTATTGTATTTGTGTGTTGCTGCTGTCCACCACAAGCATTTACCCTACCTTGTAGGAGATGATGTTGTCCTGTCAGGTACTGCTGAGTCCATACACCTATGTAGGTGCCCACATAATATTGTGGTGTGGGCCAGGATACTGCTGCTAGTTTCAACAAATAGGATGTTGGCTGTACAGCTACTTCTACCTGCTCTGAGGGGATTTATAGTAATTTGTGTACAGTTCATTCTGTTTGACACTGTAAAGGAGGGGCAGGGGAGATGGTGACCTCATTTGAACACATATAAAGTGTTAGTTAAAAAGCAAAAAGTATATAATGCATTTTATTCTATTTACAATATGGCAATAAGAATGATTTTACATGTAATTGCATGAAGCTTTGGAGCTGCAGTGTATTTAAACTCTGACCCTGGCAGTAGCCAGCTCAGCAAGCTTATGTTTTTCACTAATGATTATCTGCTGGGTCAGGAAATTAAATGTATAAAGCATTGAAAATCTTCTTCCTTCCTCTGGGACAATTGGTCTTGTGAATGTTACCAATATAAGACACAGCTGCTAAAGTAATGTTGCAAGAAGAACAAAGAAGTGTATTACAAGACTGAACCAACTATTGTATTTGAGCAGGCCTGAAACCTTGAAGGAGTAACATTTACAGAAAGACATTATAACTGACCAGGTGCTTTGCAAGGCTGTATTATTCCCATGGGAAAACTTTTAAAATGTATAACATCAGCTTTTCTTATGAATAGAATATTGTAGACCATAGTGATGTAGGTGCCCTGTGACTAACCATGTCAGAAAGGTGGGCACAGCTTGAATGTTAAACCTATATAAAATTGTGTACTTCCTGCATCATGTCAGACAAAATTCTGTACTTGTACGTTTTTTGCCTCCTGGTGTACACTAGTAAACTTTTGCATCTGAGCCTCCTGTGTTGTTATCTTTGTTTTTATTTAACAGTTTGGTCCTTCGAGCCAGAAACCCTCAGACAGCTACAGATCAGAGTGTACCGGTGGTCGAACACTGCGCAGGAGAAGCTAATGAAATGGTTCTTCTTGAAATACGAAAGACCTCCGACTGAATTGTTGTTCTGAGAGGCTGGCCACTTTCTGATCTGCGGCCGAAGAGCGGTCTCGAACTGGTCGACTCAGGAGGATCAGGTAGGAAGATATTTGCCTTTTTTCTGTTTTAGATCAGGGACTAGGTTGCAGTAAATGCTATTGTCAGAAGATTTGTTATACAGATCAGGGACAAAAGGAAATTACTGTATATTTTGTCAGGGATCAAGGAAACAGAATAAGGTAGGCAGTTATTCTAGATAAACTGTGTAAGGAACTGAAACACCACGTGGTGAAAAGGGTTACGTAACATTTTCTTTTAGAATGGGAAATCAGTGCACTAAAACATCGCAAGATCCACCCCTAACTGAAGATGCAAAATATATGCAATTACAATGAGCTGATAATGTAAGGTATTATACAAAATGGGTTAATAAATACGGATTTGATGGTAAATTAAATAAAATTTAATTAGTTAAACTTTTAAAACAACTTAAATCTGACGCAGAAGGTCAGGCAAAAAAACAACAGCGATTAGGCATTCCTCAGGCACACAGGTGGATTGAGGAGGTAAACCGAAGGGAACAAAAAACTAAAAATGCTAAGACGTTATTTTTAGATAAAGAGGATAATAATACAGTAATAGCAAGGGCTCCTCCTCCCCCACCCCCTCCGATGCCTTTTTCAGGATATGAAGCAGGAGGACAAGCTGGTCCACCTCCACGTTATCCTGAAGTCACAAGAACACTAAAACCATTTGTTAGAGATCTTATTGAAACTAGGTCCCGGACACGTAAAACACTTGGGGGCACAGACTTATATCAAGTAGAGAGAAACACACTAGAGGAAAGTGAGGAAGAAATCTGTCCACTAATCGAGGTACCAAATCCTCAGGCAGGACAGGAAGGGCAGGACCCAACTCTTCTAGTATACAGACCATGGACACCGGAAGATATTTGGAAAGCTACAGAGGGAATCCCTCATCCAAAAGTTAATTACACAAAGTTTTTACAAGATTTACAAGGTATGAGACTAAGTTACCACTTGAATGGGGAAGAAGTAGAAAAGGTAGTTAGACAAAGTGTGGGTCCAGACTGGCACATGATTTGTGGCACCTGGAATCCTCGTAATGCAGAGCTTAAACCACTCCCACATAGTGACGCAGAACTAGACAACAGAGTAAAAGGTCTTACAGACTGAATTTCTGAAAAATGGAAACTTAGAGCAGATTGGACTTGCATTAATCAATGCATACAAGAGAATGAAACTGTAGATGGGTACTATGGTAGATTATTGGAATGTTTCAATAACCATAGTGGTATGGCTATTCCTGAAAATCAGACACATGATACCTCGTATGAACAGCAACTGAAAAATGCGTTTTTGAAAGGTTGCATTGCACCTATCAGTAGCTTTATTACAAAGCATATGATAGATCATCGAACAAGTAGGCTACAAGCCTTACTTGAATATGCTAGACATGCTGAAAGACACTTTAATAGTAAAAAGAAAAAGAAGACACAAGTCTTCACTGCTGAAGACGGAGCTGAGGTCTTTGTAGTACAGTCAGGAAAAAAGGGTAAGAAAAATGCCCAGGGAAATAGACAATCTGACAAAAGGTCAGAAGATTTTGAAGAGAGAAAAAAGAAAGTTGAGTGCTTTAAGTGTGGAAAGAAAGGACATTTAGCAAGGGATTGCAGGCTAAATAAAAAGGTGACTACAGAAAGCAAGGGTGATGAGGACTGACTATGTGATAGTGATGAAAGTCAAAAATCATCAGGAAAGGCAAACAAACAAAGGACAAATGTAAATGTAGTGGAAGGAACAGAGGAAGAGCAAGCAGATGTAGAGGATGAAGAAAGTGAAATTTTAGATTTGGCATTACTGAGCTTGGAGCTCTATCTGGCAGACACAAAACCGGAAGTTACACTTCTGGTGGAAGGAAGGGAAGTTAAATTCCTGTGTGACTCAGGAGCGTCACGGACTTTGATACACCCCTCAAAGTTACCAGAATATTCCGAATCACCTGATTATATATTAGTGAAAGCAGCAAATGGACAGCTATATAGGGAGCCACTCTCCCATGATATAGCAATAACTGACCCTGTTTCGGGTATGACTCAGAAAAGTAAAATTGTAGTTTCTGCAAAATGTCCAGTAAACTTACTGGGAAGAGATCTTATGCAGATATTTGGCACAGCGGTAGTTCCCACTATGCAGGGTATGGAGGCACAAAGACAAATGGATACATTTGTGGTGCGACCGGAGGGTGAAACTTTTTACTGGTACAGCCAGGACCTAGTTACGACTGGTCCAGGGGCAGTAACTGAGGAACTGATGAATGTAGCCATCAGTAAGGCCCCCTCCCTTGACACTGACCAACAGCATTTGTTACACTGTACTCTATACTACTGTAGCATGCCAGGACCTGATAAAGAATATGAGCAAGAATTATTCAAAAATCCTGCTAACAGATTAGTTTTACGAACCTTGTATTGGGATACTGAGGGAAACAGTGTGGTAAGCTGTTCATTACCTCAGGAATTCATGACACTGTACAAATCTAATTGACTACCACATGTCAGCTTGACAAAAAATAAGGATATGAAATGGGCAGACTTAGGAGAAAAAGTAACAAGATGGGAAAAACAAACTGAGTTAGAATTATCAGAGCAGGGAATACAAAAACAGAAATTGAATTGGCTAACACAGACACATCCAGCTGTACACTTGCAAACTAGTGAAGACAGCTGATTAGCATTCTTATTAGAAGAAGAAGAAAAAGGCTTGTGTGACATACCAAACATTCTTTGGTCAACAGGCAAATCAGATGTAGGACTTATTCAAACAGCAGGACCAGTAACTATTACACCAAAATCAGCATTTAGACCACAGAAAAGACAATACCCCTTGAGGAAAGATGCAGAGCAAGGAATCAAGCCTATAATAGCAGCATTACTCAAGGAAGGAGTACTGGTAGAATCTCTTGATTCACCATGTAACACCCCTCTATTTCCTGTTAAAAAAGCAAACGGGGAATGGCGGATGGTACAGGATTTACAAGCTGTAAACAATGCAATAATACCCAGAGCACCTACGGTGCCAGACCCACACACCTTGTTGAATGATTTGAAGCCACAACAAAAATATTTCACTGTGGTAGATATAAGCAATGCTTTCTTTTCAATACCTATACATCCTGATAGCCAGTATTGGTTTGCATTTACATTGCAGGGTAAAAGATATACCTATACTCAGCTACCGCAGGGATATTGTGAAAGTCCAACGATATTTGCACAAGAAATGGCAAGCAACCTGGCAGGGTTTACCCCACCAGGAGGTAGTCAGATTCTACTTTATGTAGATGACATTTTGCTAGCAGCCCCCACCCAGCATCAATGCAGGGAGGATACGATAGCATTATTGAAATTGTTAGCAGCACAGGGACACAAAGTAAACAAAGGTAAGTTACAACTTTGGAGAAAACAGGTTAGATACCTAGGGTATGTAATATCCAATGAAGGTAGAATATTAGGCGAAGACAGAAAAACAGCAATTTTACAGGCACCTAAACCAGCAACCAAGAAGGAAATGATGTCCTTCTTAGGAATGACTAATTTTTGTCGAAGCTAGATATCAAACTATGCTTTAGAATCTGCTCCACTGGCTGATTTAATATATAAAACACCAATGGCAGCACAAGATGTATTACAATGGACACCTGAAGCAGAAACAGCTTTCTGCAAACTAAAACAATTGATAGCTTCATCATTAGTTTTAGGACTTCCAAATTACCACAAAAGATTTTTTCAGACCGTAGATTGTAAACAGGGATACATGATGTCAGTTCTGACGCAACAGCATGGGGATAAGCAACGCCTCATAGCTTACTATTCATCACAGTTAGACCCAGTGGCACGATCATTGCCTCACTGTGTGCAAGCAGTAGTCACAGCTGCAATGGCAGTACAGGCTTCGGCCTCAGTGGTATTATTCCACCCTCTCACATTGAGAGTGCCTCATGCAGTCGCGATAATTTTACTGCAAGAGAAAATAGCATCTCTATCTCCTGCTAGACATCTTTCATGTATGACCATACTGCTGTGCCAACCTCATATGGTAATTGAACGTTGTACAACATTAAATCCATCAACGTTACTTCCGACTCCTGTGGATGGCACACCGCACAGCTGCCTGCAGGAAATTGAGCAAATAACCTTGCCCAGACAAGACCTCACTGATATGCCCTTGGATGATGCCGAGGTGACATTTTACGTGGATGGCTCATGCAGAAAGGGTCCTACAGGGAAAAATCTAGTAGGATATGCAGTAGTCACAGATACAGAGATCTTAGAAGCCCAACCCTTACAGCATAACCTGTCTGCTCAAGCAGCAGAACTGATAGCCTTAACACGGGCTTGCACTCTAGCGAAAGATAAATGTGTGAACATATATACTGATAGTCAGTATGCTTTCTCTACAGTGCATGTTTTTGCACAACAATGGAAAAATAGGGGAATGATAACATCTAATGGTAAACCGATTAATCATGCGCAACTTATTTTGAACTTATTAGATTCCATTCAGTTACCTACTAAAGTAGCTATTTGTAAATGTTTAGCTCATACAAAACAACAGGATACAATTTCAAAAGGAAATGCAAAAGCTGATGCAGCTGCAAAGCAAGCAGCCTCAGACTCAGAAACTTTACTTTTAACCGAGGAATTACAGCCCTCTGAGATTTTAGATCTAGAATTGTTAAAAACAATGCAGACATTAACTACAAAAGCAGAGAAACAGAAATGGGAGAAACGAGGTGCAATCCTCGAAAATGGACTGTATGTCTCCAAAGAGAAAAAAACAATATTGCCGTCTAATTTATTTAGATATGCAGCTTTGTTGAGCCATGGGCAGTGCCATGTCTCAACAGGGGGGATGGTACAGTTAGTAAATCGAATATTCCAAACATATGGATTCACAAACTATAAACAAAAATTTTGTGCAGCATGTCATATCTGTAACAAACATCATGCACAAGGGGCATTCAAACCCAAGCAAGGGAGTTTTCCTATACCACCATATCCATTCCACACTATTTGTATGGATTTCATAGAATTGAATAAATGTGAAGGAAAAAAATACTGTTTAGTAGTTATAGATATGTTTTCCAAATGGGTAGAAGCTTTTCCAACTAAAAATCTGGATGCAGCAACAGTGGCAAAGGCCCTAATAAAAGAAATAATTCCTAGATTTGGCATACCGGAAAGAATCTATAGTGATAATGGGACACATTTTGTTAATCAGACGATTCACCAGCTTGGAAGATTCTTTGGGATCTCCTTGAAGAATCATTGTGCTTACCACCCACAGTCTGCAGGACTGGTGGAAAGGTACAATGGAATTCTAAAAAGCAAGTTGAGGAAGTTAGTGAGCGAAACACAGAAGAACTGGATTTGCTGTTTGCCTTTGGCACTGCTGAACATGAGAACAGTTCCAAACGTAAAGGGTTTGACCCCCTTTGAAGTGATATTTGGAAGGGCATATTATGTGCCACAGTGGAAAGCTCTCTTGCCTGCAGAACTAGAGGCTGACAGCTCATTAGCTAGCTATATGAGGAAACTGTTAACAAATAAAACTGTTTTGCAGTTGAACTCTTTTTCAGATAAAAGGCAGACCAGACCGTTGGAAGCAGTGCTGACTCCGGGGTCCTGGGTGTGGTTGAAGGTTACGAAGAGGAAGAATTGGGAGAGTCCAAAGTGGGAAGGACCGTACCAGGTACTGTTGGCGACGCCTACTGCAGTCAAAGTTGCTGAGAGGTCGTCCTGGGTCCATCTGACGCACTGTAAACTGGTAAAGAATTTTCAACTTGATAAACATTTTGTGACTGACACACAACAAAGGCAGGATGGCCAAGAGCAAAACGAGTAAAAATACAGATCAGCCCCAAAGATGTTGTTTAATCATCTTGTTGACTATGCATTTATTGACTATGATTGTGATGACCGTCCTTTTGTTGTGGTTTTTCCTAAATGTAACCACACAAGTGAAAGTGGAACGTCGTGATGAACTGTCTATAGACTGGCATCCAAACTTTAACACATATCTAGCTATGAAGCGTGTATATGTAGAGACTATGAACATTTCAAATTGCTAGGTTTGTACTGCTATACCAACAGCATATGGAGGACTGTTAATGTCCGCTGTCCCCTTGGGGATAAATGAGACTTGGGAGAATTTACTTTTTGATACAGGATCTGTAAGATCACAGGACAAAATTGCATTGTATTTACCTATTACACAGAAGGGAATTGTATGTTTTTACAAAAATGATACACTTCAAGTGGGTTGGAGTAACTGTAATATAACCATATCTTACAAATGCTATATTAAAGCTAAAGATAAAGGCACTGTTTGCAACACAAATTATGATTCATATTTGAGTTTAATGAAAACAACATTAAGTGATGTGCAGAGAAATCCTGTTTTACATAAACAACTGTCTGTTATAGACAAGAAAATGTTTCATTCAGAATTAACCCGCATCAGTACCAAAGTAGAAAACTGTTATTTTGTTTGTGGGAAAAAGGCATACAAATGGCTACCTGAGAATTGGTCCGGCAGTTGTTTTTTGGGTTATCTGGTTCCGGCCATAAGGCATACTGCAGAATTACCTCTAGGTAAGATACGAAATGTGAGAGATGTAACCCGGAAACCTGAAGGTCCAATCGGAAAACCTGTGAACCCAGTGGGAAAAATCGAAGCTGGTTGGAAGGACCATCATTCCATAAAAGATAAAGAAAAATTGACTCATATGGATTTGAGTGACAGTGTTACATCCTGGGCTGGAATACTTCCAGCATATGGAGCAGTCAAATCGATCTGGGAGTTGAGAAAGCTGTCGAAACTTCTCGAAGTAATGAGTAACGCAACTTTTTCTGCTCTCGAACTAGTGACTGATGAATTGAATGCGATGAGAACTGTTGTGCTACAAAATCGAATGGCTCTTGACGTCACCCTAGTGGCGAGAGGTGGTACGTGCGTGCTTATCAAAGAAGAATGCTGTGCATTTATACCAGACAATCGACATGAAATTAATGACCACCTAGAGGTTATACAGCAGGTATCTGCCATGACTGAACCAGGCCCAAACCCACTGACGAACTTTTTCCAGAATCTGTTTGGTGGGTGGGGTTCTATCCTAATGAACATCTTGATTGCTATTTGTGTTGGTCTGCTCCTATTAGGAGCATGTGTCTGTTGTGGGATCCCCTGCATGAAAAGATTAATCAAAGATTTTATTGATATATCTGTAACTGAAACTTTTTACCAAGACATTGAATTGGAACAATTAATTTCAGACGAAACTCTTTCTGAAGTATAAACTAAATGACTTGCCTAGTTGAAAGTCCTTAAGGGAGAAGGCTAGGGGACGATATAACAGTGTTTATATTTCAGAATAGAATAAAAAGTATTACAAGGGGGAAAATGTTAGAAAAATATGTATTTGAACACATATAAAGTGTTAGTTAAAAAGCAAAAAATATATAATGCATTTTATTCTATTTACAATATGGCAATAAGAATGATTTTACATGTAATTGCTTGAAGCTTTGGAGCTGCAATGTATTTGAACTCTGACCCTGGCAGTAGCCAGCTCAGCAAGCTTATGTTTTTCACTAATGATTATCTGCTGGGTCAGGAAATTAAATGTATAAAGCATTGAAAATCTTCTTCCTTCCTCTGGGACAATTGGCCTTGTGAATGTTACCAAGATAAGACACAGCTGCTAAAGTAATGTTGCAAGAAGAACAAAGAAGTGTATTACAAGACTGAACCAACTATTGTATTTGAGCAGGCCTGAAACCTTAAAGGAGTAACATTTACAGAAAGACATTATAACTGACCAGGTGCTTTGCAAGGCTGTATTATTCCCATGGGAAAACTTTTAAAATGTATAACATCAGCTTTTCTTATGAATAGAATATTGTAGACCACAGTGATGTAGGTGCCCTGTGACTAACCACGCCAGAAAGGTGGGCACAGCTTGAATGTTAAACCTATATAAAATTGTGTACTTCCTGCATCATGTCAGACAAAATTCTGTACTTGTACGTTTTTTGCCTCCTGGTGTACACTAGTAAACTTTTGCATCCGAGCCTCCTGTGTTGTTATCTTTGTTTTTATTTAACAGCTATGTGGTCAGATATTACCAAGGGGGTGGCACTGTAGGAGTGCTATGGTGGCTGCTCATGTTGGTTAGGACCAGGTACATGAGATTTCCACCTGCCATAGGAGTATTGACTGGTTGATCCACTGCATTGCCATTGACAAAACTGAGGAATCTATGTGTGTTCATGTTCAGGTGGCATAGGTTATGGACATTATCATTGGGTATTTGAAGTTACCCAGGAGCAGGGTAAATGACTGAATCCTGACAGATTCCAGCAGGTCCCAATAGGTGTGGTGGGTGTCCATAGTCATGGTTGGAGGCCTGTAGCTAGCTATGATTTGAGTAGGTGTTTTGTCAACTGTTAATTACACTCAAGATGTCACCCATGCATCATACTGTTTGGCAAGCCTGGAGGTGTGTATGTGTATGCTAATGTTCAACACTTCACCTCCTCTGGCTTTGCAGGCCTCCATTTGGGGTCTAAATGTATGATGGGATGAGTGACCTGGCAAGGTTGGTATGCTCTCCACAGCTAGAAAGCAGGTGTCAGTGACTGTGCAAATGTCAGCATCATACAGGACATGGTATGCTTGCATTGACATGGGTTTTATGGTGAGACATCTAGCTCCTGTTAGAGCAAGACATCTGCACAAAGGCACACATCAGTGGTAGGCAAAGGCCAGTAGATAGTGTCACTTTATGAATCTAGATGAAACACACTTAGTTGCCAGCAAAGACGGTGTCACATTCACAGGTGTACTCTGCAGGATATGACATCTGACAATGAAATGTATGCTCATTTGTTATGATTTCAGTTTTGAATGGGTTGCCAGTGATGTGCCAGAAAATACACAACTGTCTGAGGCATTGACTACATATATGAGGCAGACATGTGGTCAGTCTGCAAACCTCTGGAAGTTGTCAGGTATGGGCTCAATATATCACATACAGTTCAACACACACATCTGCACCTGTCCTGTAGCATGTACATCTTCTATATTTATAAGACAAACATATGTATCAGAGTAGCATTCACAGGTGAAAGATGAATAATTACATCCCAGGTAGCTGGCCTATCAGTGATACACTCTGTATTGGACAACAGAGACTCCATTAGTAGTCATACATGAGCTGACCTTTGCTGGGGGGACTCAGGAGCCAGAGATGTACTGCATGTCAAAGCAAGAGCGGCAATGACCATAGGTGTTGGACTGCAGCATGTGAGTCCAGTAGGTCTTGATGCAGCCTAGTGTTTAATTTCCCATTTGACATTATTGCATCCCCTCTTCTGCATTCCATTCCAAGCCTACATGATTGACATACCTGTTATAGTGCTCAGGAGTTTCCTCACAACAATACAAATGTTTGGGTTTGTGTAGTCGCAGTTTGTCTTTGTGTAGATAGGTTGTGACCTGTGTTGCATAGGTAGCACATTGCCTTTTGTAGGTACTACTCATGAGCAGGTGATGGCCTGTGCACCAATTGGTGTCTCCCACTTGCTACTTGCATCCGAAGCAGCTGTGTTGTTTTTCCATTTGCCAATGGCATAGAAACACAGTGATATAATTACGGCCTTCATGTATGCCTTGCCCCTTTTCCTTGCCTATGTGGAGGACATTATGGAGGTGTGGGGGCTACAGCTTCACAGACAGTAGGTGGAATGCCTCTCAGGAGAGAGCATGTGGAGACAGCCTAACAACATGGGGAACAAAGCTCTAGAATTGGGTACAGATTGTAAGTCAGTAGTGCTGTTATACACATAGAGGGTTGCAAGTTTAACAGGGTTTATCTGGACATGCATTTTCTGTGTGACTTGACATCTGACAGTGATATGCCTCTGATATACCTCTCAACTGTCCTGATATTCACAGACTGCCCACAGATTTGCCTGTTATGTTTGGTCTGTTCCTCAGACGTCTGTTTTTGTGGAAGCAGTAGGATAATGTGAGGATTGTAGTCAATAACTGTTGACATCCATTGATGTTTCAGATATCATATCCTTCAGGGACGTTATGTTACAACAAAGTCTGTGACACTGGCAGCTATTTCAGTTTGTAACACCATTATGTGAAATATGTCCCTCTTTCCTGTCCCCCAAGTATGTCATGCTTTGTCCAGATGTCTTGCAGTAAGAAGGTCAGAGGTATGTGATATCATTATTTAGTGACTGCACTCAAGGTATCATCCCATTGACTTAACAGACTCCTGTAAGTGGTATGCAGCAGTGGCCATGAATATGGTCTCACACCCTGGACATTCTGTGGAGATCTGTACATGTGAGAGTTATGTATGTCTGGCCATTGTGAAGCGACTGCCAAGATTGTGTAACAGTGTTGTATGTAGATGTTTATTTGGCTGAGTAGGGAGAGTAGCAGATGTGAGTGTCACTGATCCTTTTTCTATCTGACTGTGCATGGTGCTAAGGCTGCTGGTGGTCTATCAGGTGTGTATGTTTGTAGGGGCAGACTGAGAAATGTCCTGTAACACCTCAGGATTCCCAGTACAGTGTGAGTTGGGCCAGTGTATGTCACTGTAGCATGTGACTGGGAACAGGATATGTTCATTCAAACAGTCATTCTACTCTAGAGTTCATTTGGGGTACTGGTATGTTGCTGTGACTGTATTGTAAATGATTGTCGGTGGAAATGTATGCACCACTATCTGCTTTTCCCTACAGTTCCATTCCTGTAGTGCATGGTATAGTTAGATATACATGGGTAATTGCCTAGAGCTGATTTGGCGTAGTGTCATGTTGGTCTTACTGTGGTTTAGAAGGTGCTGGGTGACATGGTTGGCAGCTGTCATGGGTTTTTCCATTCTGTTACATGACTGTGGTCATACCTTTCCACTGTCCAGATGTATAGACACTGTCCTGATGCGTGGCTCATATGTTTTGTGTGTTGGCCACAACAGTTGTGGGTTTCTGAGAAATCACTGGGATGATGTGAGCATTGCCATATAAATAATGACATTAATTTATGTTTCAGACCTGTAATCTATCTGGCACTGTATGTTAAAGCACACCGTGCCACTCTAGCAGACTTCTACGTGTATGACAGCTATATTTCAAAGATGTCACTATTGTTTGCCCTTTATCCCCCAGTTTGTCGGGCTTTTTGCAGATGTGTTGCAGTAAGAGGTTGGTTATCAGTCTATATATCTATGTATAAATATATATATATATATATATATATATATATATATATATATATATATATATATATATATATATATGCGCACACACACACACACACATATATATATATATATATATATATATATATATATATATATATATATATATATATATATATATATAGAGAGAGAGCGAGAGAGAGATTGGTATATATACAGATATATGTATATAAGAGTACTATGGATATATAATCTCCCCTTATGTTGAATGACTGTTGTGCATGATATGTTTGTAAAAACATTACACATTCCTATGGCTCAATGTTGCTGTGATTGTTGTGCACAGGTGTTGGGGTTCCAGACTAAGACATGATTACTTTTTTCATTAATGTTAAATAACCTAAATGCATGATATGTTTATAAAGCATTACAGATTCCCACAGCTCAGATGGTGTAGTGGTATATTGTAGTGTACAGCATCCTGGCTTCGAGACTTGGCAGTGCTGCTAATTTTGTTGCAAGGTAGAACAAGGGTTAATGGAGACAGGGTGATTAAGGCACTTTTAAGCAGTTGTAAGTGAGTTTGCATGGTTTTGCATGAAGCTAAGTGATGCTAACAGACAGTTAAGCCCTGTTAGCTACGCTTATCACCACTTACTCCCACTTACATGCATGCCAAATTTCTTTAAAGGAAATAAAAAAGGTTGAAAGGAAAGTGGTGAAATGGGGGTAAGCAGAGGGTAAAACATTATGGAAAGCAGCTAGGGATGTGCAGGATGGGTATAGGAAAGCACCTTAGCTCTACATTTCTTCAGAAGCAACAGCTGTGAATAAAATGTGTAGAATTTGGAATTTACAGCCTCACACCCCACAGTGAGTTGCGTTGATGACAGACATTTGTAGAATAATCTGTGGGTTGATTAATTAGTTTCACTGTACATGGTGGTGAAATGTAGAGCTATGTTTGGGGCAATACATTTTTTGTGGCATAGATCCCCCCTTTTTGTTTTAAGGTGAAAGTGGGATGTTGGAAAAGGGCTGTAGGTATGTTTGGGGGGGTAGATTGGGTGGGATAGGTTGCATTTGCAGACAGACAAGACAGACAAGGCAGCAGACAGGGGTGGTATATGACACATAAGGGGTAAACATCTTTGACAGAGAGGGTGGTTGGGAACCAAAGTCCTTGAGCCCCAAATGGATACAATGGGACAGAGGCCCCCACCCATGGGCAGTCACTACTGCTCCTTCATGGCCCCAAAGGTGGCTGTGCTGGGGGCTAGACAGGAGGGGGCGGCCTGCCCCTCAAAGTGCACCAGATGGCCCTCAATCTGGTGCAGCTGCCCATCCAACTCTGCTTGGCTGGCGCTGCACACCAAATCCCAGAACTGACTGCAGGTGACTGGCTCCTGTCTGCATCCCCCCCAAAGTGGTTCAACCCGAAGGTGGTGCAGGACCAGCAGATGAGGAAGCCCCAGGTTGGGTACTAGATGTACTGGGGCCTGGTATTATGGCCAGATGAGGCAGGACAGGTGGATCTGCCAGAGTCTGCTTTCCCAAACGTGCTATGGTGTTGAGGTTTTAAAAAATATGTTCTTTAGTCATTAACAACAAATTTCAAGATTAGTTATAACAGCATGCATGGGTGTTCCAATTAACTCCATAAAACAGATCTGAAACAGTTGCATAGCAAAACAAACACATGCATAAATGGAACAACAATATGCATTATAACAGCATGCCAGTAACATTGTTGGCAACAGGCCACCAACAATGGTATTTGAACAAGTTATGTTAACATGCAACCAATCAAATATATGAACAATAATAGAACACAAGTCCCAACATTAAGTTTGAAGGAAAAACATACCTGTGGTATATGAATTATAGTATTGATGCAGATGAGGGGTCAAGTGATAGACAAAAAGTCCACTGACAAATGTTTATGCTTCTATTTTCCACAACAGTACTGCTCAATACTCTATGGGTCTGGCCTCACTTTACATCTGCCTATGGCCCATAGCTTATGTAGCACAAAGATACCTATTAAACTGTCAGCTTAGAATGTTATGGGGTAAACAGTGACAACTCTGGGTACGTGACTAGAGGGGACTCATACATGTCAGGGTTACATATCTGGCACAGGAGGGGTATCCTGAACTGCTGTTATGTGAGTGTGCTACTAGCATACTTCAACTGGTTTCTTATCTGTGTCCAGGCTTATTGGCAGCAGTGACCACTAGCTGTGACAGCATGACACTTGAGAGACATGTATTGGGAAGAGTGCATGTTGTATGTACCTATCCTGCTGTCATTTGCATGCATGTGGTGGGAGTTGGGCAGTTGTACACAAAACCTGTGGAGAAAATATCTGCTAACATTACCTGACTGTTTTTACATTTATTCCTGATTCCTTGTGTGTAGATATGCACACATCTTAGTACCACTCCCTGGATTCAAACAATGTCTGGGTGAGCAAAATTAACAACTAAGCTATTTCTCATCACACTGAGCTACTGGGGAACTGCTGTTTCTTGTTTCACTGGTTTCTGCCTAATAGTCTCTTGGTTAGACAGTCTGAACTTGTAATCCTGTGATGCATGCATGACAGATAGTTGTTATCCTGTGCATTAATCCTTTGGATTACTACGATCTGGAAAGAAAAGGTTAACACAAAGCAATGCTGGATGGAAAACACTTTGAAACTTTACACATTACTATTTAGGGTTCAGAGCTTAGTGCGGTATATATTTCACATTTCAGTTATATCTTGTTTTACAGCTCCACCACCTACAGATTTTTTTAACAACTGGTTCACAGAATAACCTCAGTTAATGTATGCTGTCACAGCCATATTTGCTGTGAAGAACCTGAATACATTCTATATGTCTACAACAACATACCACAATAAACACAACAGTTTTTTGTAGGGATCTTTATTACACATCAATATTAGTCGGTCATAATTTTTTATTTATTCAGTTCACACAGTAACAGTATACCTACTGGTAACAGTATACCTATTAGCAGTAAGCAATGTACTTCTTCTTAGCTATTTGAACAATATACTGGAAAATAGATTTGTACTCACCAGCCTGTTGGCACAGCTTCGGCAGTCTGTCGGCATGGGCTTTTACATTACTAGCCCTCTCTGCTGCAACTATAGAGGAGAGAAACAAACATTATGCATACTTGTATATCACATTCTCAGGCTAGTATTTGCTACAAACTGTTTGATAGTGATACTTACTCACTACTGGAGCATTCCATGTCCATGCATCTTGGATCCATTGGGCCAAGAGCACCCCCTTCCTCCACTTTAGGTCAGCATAGTGGTGCCGTACCTCCTCATCAGTCCAGGGGATGCCAGTAGCACTGGTGAGATCACTTGCGAGATGGTCCCAGGCCTCTGCTTTGCATTGTGAGCCCTGATACTGGCCCTGCAGCAGTCTCTCCTCATGGATTTCTACAAGGAGTCCAGCCATGACCTTGGACTCCTGAATGCTCTAGCACTGCACCTGAAAGTGCGCTCCTTCACCTACACCAGCTATAGTACCTTCATAGATGAACTATAACAGGTTCTGGCTATATCTTCACCTGTGCTGTTTAAATAAGGGGATATTCCCACTTTTGCTATTATTGAACCATTTTGAACATGTTAAGCTCTGCTAAGCAGTGTGCAAATCTGCTAAGCTGAGTTGAACAGTGCTTAAAGGGGTAATTGCTGAGCACTGCTTAACAGTGGGCAAATCCGCTTAGCTGAGCTACCTGCTGCTTAGCATTCACATCTAAACGATGCTTAAACCTTGTAAGCATAGCTGAGCATTGCTAACCATTGCTCACTTTTCATTTTTAAAAAAATATCAGAATAATGACTTCATTACTAAGTATACATGATTTACTTTACATGACATCCCTCTATGTGCTTTCATTACATTAACAAGATGTGTGGCTATACTGTATGGGACACTTGTGCATGCATGGGTTGTTTCACATGTTATATGCACTCACACTTCTGTTTTACACCAGCTACACTACCCTGGTTGACAAAAATCAATTACTACATGCTTTAAGATGAAAATAATGATTTTAACACTGCTTTTTCATGTAAAAACAAATTGCCTGTTTTGTTACTCAAAACATGAATGCCTGCATGTAAAGCCATGACTCTAACCACTACACTATCTCAGTTTGAGAATGTTTGCTGTATATTTTAATTTATCTCCTCTGGAGGTGTTTAAGCAATGCTGGGCAGAGGGCTATAATGTGCACACCCGCTCAGCTACTGTTAAACATGCCTTAGTATGGAAAAAAAATATTTAAGTCCTTGTTCAGCTTTGTTACTCTAGGAGGTTGACTGGTATATGAGGCAGGCATTTGGGCATTCTTCAGACACTTGTACAGTTGAGGGCTTTGCCCATATGGTACTTTCACATGGCAGACATTTCTGTTTCAGTCTTCATACCCCGCAAGTCTGTGCTACTGCAAACCTTTTATTCTGTCAGCTTTTGGGTTTGTCAGTGCACTTTGTATAACATGTCCCTATTTATTTGCCTTTGTCCACCTGTTATTTTCAGCTTTGTACTGCTTTGTTGCTCTAGGAGGGTGAGAAGTATGCGGGGAAGACATCTGGGCATTCTCCAGACAGCTGTACAGTTAACAGCTATGGCTTTACAGCACTTTCACATGGCAGATATTTATTTTTCAATCTTCATATCCTGCAGGAAGTCTGTGCTACTGCAAACCATTTATTCTATCAGCTTTCAGGTTTGTCACTGCAATATTTTATATGTTTCCCAATTTATGTAGCTTTGTCTCCTCATTATTTATGGCTTTGTACTGCTTTAGTGCTCTAGGTGGGTGAAACTATGTGAGGCAGGCATCTGGTCATTCAGCAGACACCTGTACAGTTGATGGCTACAGCTGTATGACACTTTTACAATACAGGGGGTGTGTGACAGAGCCTGTCACACACTCCTTGCAATCCTTTATGATCTGCTGGCTATTTCAGTGTCTGCAGACACTGACATGGCTATTTTATTAGCTGTCATTGTCTGCAGACTGTCCCCCAGTTTTCTCCCAGAAACATGCTGATTGACTGGGCACTTTAAACTGTCACATATTGGACTGACTGGTCAGTATAATGACTGAAAAGGTTCCAAGATTGTCAAATTCACTTACCCCATTTAATAAGTTAAATTACCTGGGTATACTTAACAGTTTCACTCTGTAATATATGTTCATAAATCATCATCAGTGTCATGAACCCACTTTTTCCCATTTTTTAAATGGGGTCAAAGTGTTGCATTAACAGCTGTAATCTCTCTCTCTATTCAATGCCATCTTCTTCAACAGTTATGCCTGAATTTCACAGGTTTTCTCTAACACAATCCAGCCATTCTTAACTAGATGCTCTCATTTCCTCTTGCCATCTTCCTGTCTGTCCTGAATGTTCTTCATCATTTTATCTTCTGCTTCTGTTCTCTTTGATCTTCACTGCAACTGGAGGTACTTTTGCTTCTGCTCTGATGGCCTCATTTTTTCATCTGTCCCACAGTTTATATCCTACCACCCATCTCAGGCACTTCATCTCCATCACCTCTAGCTTCTTCAACTGCTCTGCCTTTACTTCCCAGGTTTTTGTACCACATGTTAGCACTGGTCACACCACTGTTTTGTACACCTTACTTTTCAGCTTCTTTGCTATTGTTCTGTCACACAGTACTCCTGACACTTTGTTCCAGTTGGCTGCAGTCCCTCTGATTCTAGCTTTGACTTCCTCACTCAGATTTCCCTTCTCCTCAACCACCCTAACCAGATACTTGAAGGTGTTAACCAGTCCAACTATTTTCCCTTCTGTCTCAATTCTTCAGCTTCTTTTGAATCCCCCCCATTTACTAACTTTACAACTGTTTTAGTTATATTCAGTTTCGGCATGTGTGCTTTCAGTTTTGTACTTCATTTACCTATGATTTGCTAAACTTCTTGTTTAGAACCTGCCTGTAATGCCACATCATCTGTATAAATCAGCTTTGCTGCTCTATCCCTTCTGACCTTTTGCTAATGAAGTCCATCACTTGTATGAACAACAGTGGGCTCAGAGCTGAACCTTGATGCACACCCACTCCCACTGGGAATGCATGGGTGTGAACACTGTTCATACTTGTGTCATTGGGTCCAGGTACATAGCCTGCACTTATTCTAAGAGTGTTTCCTGGATTTTGAATTATTCTAGGGCTGACCTCATTATATACTTTCTCCAAGTCTAAGAATGTCCAGTTGGACTCTTTCCTTATCTTTACCTTCTTCTCAGCTATCTGTCTCACTGAAAACATTGGGTCACTGATGCTTCCTTCTGGTCTGAAGATAAATTAATCATATCCCATCCTTCTTTCTACTACTATGCATACTGTTGAGACTGTTTAGATTTATATCTATTATCTATATTTAGCTGTTACAAAAAGTGCTTATAATGGTGACTTATTAAATAAGGGGTTATCACAAAAATTAGTAGACCTTCCAGTACTAAACAGAAACAATTATACCAGGCTTTAAGGTATTACAGATTATGCTCAACTACTAAAAGTATTAATTTAACATATTGAATTAAAAACTCAACTTGCCTATAAAATTAATTTAATTGATAATGCAGTAGCAAAATTTGCTCTTTTGAGTCATATATGTAAATACAGGTTTTTACCTGGCTAACGTGTGTTTCAGTTGCTTCTAGGAAACATCTGTTGTCACAAAGTCAAAAGACTTTTCAGTGACCCATTCATCTAACTACTACAATGATGATCTTAATAATTTTGGTGTATGATAGTGTTGGTTTGAAACCTTGTTAAGAGCTTGCAAATAAATTATTTTCTCAAATTCTATAATGGCATTTTTATCAGAAGTTTATGATTCTGCACAGTTTAGTTCCACAGTTTCATTGTTAACTGGCTACATAGGCCAGCCTGACTATTAGAAGTGCAGACTTATTTTTATTTCCTATATACTGATCAATACATTTAAAGTTAAACTGGATGTTTTTTGATTTCATAATTCCAAAAGATGGTTTATTGCAATACGTGCATGAAGTTTATTTTAAATGCCTCTCTCTTTCATATGTTCTTTTCTTCTCTTGTTGTAAATACTGGTCCTCTATTTCTGTTCTTACGGTGTGGCATTTTAATAATTAAATTTCCTTCTTAAATTCTGATTCTAAAATGTCTGTCATGGCCAACATAGCTTTTCTCTCATTAACCTTTAGAGAGAGAGAGAGAGAGACATATATAAAGGACTACTTCAAAATGGTGATGATCTATCTGTATGCCAGTATTCCCATGTACTCTTATGTAACAACTTTGGATTTATGCATATTAAGCCTTAACCCATTTGGGTGGCCAGTCTTCAATGTCTTACAAGTGCCTATTCAATTCTCAGTGTTGGAAATTTTGTTTACTATGGCTCCTATTTTGCAGTCATCAGCATACTTTAAGTTCTGGAAACAAGATATAGTTGGTATAGTTGATTGGACCATATTAAACAATACAGGCTTCAACACAGAGCCTTGTGGAACTCTAGTGGCAATGTTTGGCAATGTAGCTAGCCCTTATACCATAGAGTGAGATGCATTGTTTCTGCGTTTTCGGTCAACTATCTGTCCAGTTTACAAGATAATAATCAACACCAATTAGAAGCAAACATTCTGTGATCTGATCGTGAAGCAGGCTGTTCAGTGCTGTTAAGAAATCTAAGTAAACCACTTCACACTGCTTCTGCTGGTCAAGGATAGATGGTAACTTTTTCTGAAAAGATGTAAGAAATGTTAGGGTAGAACATCCCCTGATAAAGCCATGTTGTATTTTATCTAGGCAAATCATTACACACAACTTTCATAACACATGCACACATTGGACATTAAAGTCATAACTCATAATTAAATACTCACTATCTGTTTCCTCTTTATAGATATGTAACCTAAACCTTTCTCCAGTCCTTTAGAATGACAGAAACCCTTAAGAGTTTATGTCAGACTCTTGTACTTGCACAACTGTAGGACCCATGCTGGCACTCATTCCAGGGTTCATACAGGCAGGGGGGGTTCAGTACTGGAGTGTTTTAGAGATTTTAGTCTTTTGGTATGGTCTCAATATTATGAATTTCAAGACAGTGGACTTCGAGCATGATAGTAATATATATAGGTGTATTGATAAGATATATATATATATATATATATATATATATATATATATATATATATATATATATATATATATATGTGTGTGTGTGTGTGTGTGTGTACTGATAATGATTGAAACACCCAAAGATCAATGATCACAAAGTCGACATAGTAAGAGCAACTTTGCAAATACTGACACATTACCACGGAAGTGCAGCTGGATTGACTAGCACTCCACTCTATCAACAAAAAGAAGCACTTTACTGTAATATACTGATCACTACATTGTAGTGATTATCTTATTACAGCTAGATTCACCCCCCCATCCCAGCTCTTCCAGTGAAGTACAAAAACAAAAGAAGAAAAAAAAAACAGCCATGCCCTCTACTGGCATACCAGCCAGATGCATGACTTACAAACCCTCCTTCCCTCCTGTCCCAGCCATTCATGTCTTATTTCTGTGGCCTGGCCCTGACCGTCCTTTCCCACAATTTATTAAAACAACATCAGTTATTCTTCTAAACTATAGCAAACTACTTGCTGCATACAGTTGCTATACTTTATACCCTGGCTGCATGGAGTGAAACAGTGCTTATATTTTAGTTAAAAAAAAGCTTCTTTAACTACACTGTTGCAAACTGCTTGCTATAAATGTAGCACATATTTATTACAGTTTATACCCTGCCTGCATGGAGCACTACAGAGCTCATGTTTTAGTAAAAAAAATTCTTTAACCTAAACTATTGCAAATAGCACTCAGTTTGTTCTTAAAAAGAAAAGAGAGAGAGAGTAAGAGAGGGAGATAGAGAGAGAGAGAGAAAGAGAGAGAGAGAGACTGAGAGACTCTATTTTTTTTCTTACATCTAAACAACTGTAGCAAACTGCTTGCTACAATTTAAATCACATATGGAGCACTTCAGAGCTCAGGTTTGACTGCAAATGCAATACCTACTTTTAAAAGCTGGTATTGCATTAACAAGATCCAGCTCTGATTGCCTCTTCACCAAAACTTTGGACCTGGTACAGTTGCCCTCTCACCCTGACTTAGCTATATTACTGCTACTACACATGTGCCAATTGATAATCTTGGTGAATGCAAAACATAATTTAAAACAATGGTTTTGCAAAGGGAAGCCTTTCCCTTGTACCCCCAATGTGGGATGCTGCACCCTTACAACCCCTGCTAATTTTAAATATATATATATATATATATATATATATATATATATATATATATGGAGCTATGTTACATGAATGAACGATCAAAACGTCGAGTACAACGTACTCGACAATCTTTGATCAATCGTTCATGTAATCAAATACTCCAAATGCCAAAATATGGAGTTCCGAAATGTTTTGGTCAGCCATCCTAGTCTGTGTAGCGTGTGACATAGACATGCTACTCTGTTCAGAATGGCTAGGTAAGAGGCTGCTTTGTTTAATATACCAACTCCGAGATCGATGTACATCGGGGCAAAGGTCAATTTCACGGTAATCACTTGCTGTGATTACCGGGAAATTGCCCTTTCCCCAATGTACAGTGATCTCAGAGATGGTATATTTAGTTAGGGGGGGGGGGGTGTGGGGGGCACAGCTCCCCACTTCATTTTAAAAGTAGGTGTGTTTGTGTAGGTGTGTAATTGTGTGAATGATGTGAGTGTGTAGGGGTTTGAATGCATTAGTTGTATGTGTGTATTTTGTATGTTAGTGTAGGGAAAGTGTTGGACAAACAAAAATCTTTCGATTTTGTTTGTTTCAGGCCTTTAAGGTTTCAAGGTTTTGAACGTACGATCATAGTATGTCAAGTATGTTGTACTCAACATTATGATCGTTCGTTCATTTAACATAGACCCTATATATATATATATATATATATATATATATATATATATATATATATATATACACACACACATATGTAGATATATATATATATATATATATATATATATATATATATATATATATATATATATATAGACATATACTTACTCCAAAATTGCACATTCTCGTGGAAAGGACATATTTTTATATTTCCCTACAGAACAAATTGTGAATCTCACCCACTTGTCGATCAACTTTTTAGTCAATCAAATTTTTTCAGCTAAACAGATGTTGACCAAAGCTAGTATCTACCATATTCAGTCCAACCTCCATATCTATATCTATATGTGTGTGTGTGTGTGTGTGTGTGTGTGTGTGTGTGTGTGTGTGTGTGTGTGTGTTTATGTTTGTTTACTGAAGCCAAAAAACTAATCAGACATGACCAGTTGCAGACTTACACTGGGTTGCACAGTAGAACAAAAGAACTCAAATAGTATACAATAAGACTGGATGGCATACTACGTGGATTCAGTATATATACAGTACATCCTTACCACAAATGTTTCAAGCTGACATCCATTGCCACATTGAATAAAGCGAGAGGCTGTTGTAAAAGAATTTTTGTAAAGCAGTTAACTCTCCACATTTATTACATATTCTTACTTTTTCTTATATGGCATATTTACCTTAACTGGCAATTTTCTAATAGACAATCTTCATAAAACATCATTACACTGTTTAGTCTTTTCATAGTTATTATAGCTCATCTTTATAGCTTTTTTCTTATCTATTTCTAAATCTTTCCATGGATCAGTGCAATAAAATGCTTTCATAACATTTAAGTACCATTCCTTTCTAATTTTTTCATATATATTCTTTTTTTTTTTTATTTTATAGGCTGCAGTGGTTAGCGTTGTTGCCTCACAGCAAGAGGTTGTCCGGTTCGATTCTCGGTTGGAACACCTTCTGTGTGGAGTCTGTATGTCCTCCCTGTGATCGAGTGACATTTAAAGAGATGCAGGTAGGTGCATGCATGAATGGGTGTGTCTTCTTTGAAGGTTGGGTGTCGGGCTGGCACCTCAACACCGTAAAAATCCATTGCCAGTCATTAGCGGACTGGAGTTCAGCTGTGGCGAACCCTAAAAGCCAAAAGACATTAGAAAAACTATTTGCATTGATAAGTATTTTTAATAAACAGAATGCTGAATCAGTATTAGAGATATACAAACATAATGAACATTCTAAGAGTAGGCAGCATTCCTGTTACATTTAAAAACACTTGCAATTTTAAACATTTGCAGCAGCACCATTCCACTGACAAGCA
>NC_056739.1:514245996-514268496 GCF_019279795.1 Protopterus annectens | reverse complement strand
CTTTTTAATTGGGATTCTTCACAAGTCTCTAATATTCCAAAGAGGTATTATGAGCTGTTGTAGATGGAAACTCCTAAACCTTCTGCTGTACCTTTTGTGTTGGATGCCTTCTTGGATACTTTTGTAGCTGCATCTTTGGCTTCTGATTTCCAACTTGAGCCCGCAAGAAAACTGATCATTTTATAAGGTGTCCAAGGCCTTTATGTAACTCTGCAGATATCCTTCCTCAGACTCCACTGTGGTCTCTATTTCTGCAGGTAAGCCATCCAAGCTTTTGCCCTCATTCATACTTCTTTTTCTGATAAAGACATTTGGGCTATGGAGATGCTGGGGGGAAAAGTGTACTCTCCTGCCACTCTAGCATTCAGAGTCATTAATTTTCAAACCCATATGACCAGGTATGTTTTGGCCCGTTTTTCCTAACTTGAGAAGGTTGTGTCTGATCTTGGTGACTCTGAAAGTAAGACTGTTGCCTTCCCCTTATTGAGTTCCACTTCTCAGGTTGCCCCTCACTTCATCAAATGTAGTTATGATGCAGCTGAAGCATCTTCTAAAGCTGCTGCTTCAGGTTCAGATGTTCACCATATTGATCACTGCTGCAGTAGCCTTAGCTATATGAGTTATACCTTGCGAGGCATATAAGAACCATATACCTTCCAAAGTTTCAGGACACCTTCCATGTGCTCAAAACTTTCAAGTAGCTCGGGCTGAGCTGACAGGAAACTTTTGGCAGAAGCCCTTCAGAGTTTTACTTCCACCTTACAGTGTGCTCCTCTGAGACTTTTGAGGATTGACTGTCAGTTGTGCTTTCCATTGCTAGGCAGATATGTTCCCTTTGGGGGAAAAACTGCTGTTTTCTTGAACTGATGTTTAATACCTTCCTCTTCAATAATGTTATTTTAAAGCTAGGAGTGTTGTGTTTTAATGGACTATCTTGAGACTGTAATACACGTTTAAACAGAGCACTTGTTTTCTCTGTTCACTAACTGAAAACATATTTTCTGTGGAGAAATTATATTTATTTTCCATTGGTGGAGCTGACATTGTGCTTAAAAGAGCTTTTTTTACTGTTGTTTTTTTTTTCTTCTGTTAAAAAAGTAATTTGTGTGCATTGGCGGTTTTACCAGCATTTCCTGCTTGTCTTCCACTGGAAAAAGACATCATTTTTGGTTTAACATAGAAAAGACTAGCATTCCCATGGACAGTCCTTTTAGCAGCCACAAAAAGAAAAAGATAACTAAATAGTGTTTGCCACTGCAGCAAGCTAGCAATTTGCCTCCACCACAGGTGAGTGACTATGCTGTGGCCATTTGTTTTACCTCAGATCACCCCCTGATGTAGCATCTACAGCCACCTTGGACCTGGGGTTAACTGTGTCATCTGTGGCTGTTGGAGTCCCCTCAGTGGGCAAGGGAGAGCCACTCTTGACAGTCCTGGGAGAGGGAACAGTGAAAGTTCTCTGTTTTGCCAGAGTGCTGTGCCCATTTCTGGGGAAACAGCTGCTGCCATTAATAACACAGATTGACCCATTTTTCCTGTAAAAAAAATAAATAAAAAAAAAAATTAGCATAAATCTACTGCTTCTCAAATTTCTTTAAACAGGAGTAGTTACTGGGTCTGGCTCAGGGTTTAATTTAGACTACTGAACCTTTTTAAAAAGTATCTTCTGGTAAAGGAAAGAAGCATTCCCCTTGTCCCGAAGAGATTCAATATTCTGAATCTAAACAGAGAGATGCAAGGATGGATTCAGGGTTTTTTCCTCAGATTTCTGATTCAGGCTCAGAGAAGAGATTGGCTTCTGATTCTCCCTGTGGTCATTTATTTTTCTTTTAAACTAATGCTAGAATGCACTAGTGTTTTTAGTGAGAGAACACTGATGTCTCACAGTCCCTCAAAAAACTGAATTGTTAGAGAAAGATTTTCCAGCCAGCCGCCACTAAAAAGGCAGACAGATGTATAAAATTCCTCAGTCTTTTTAATTTTTGTACACATTTCCCAAACCTGACCCAGCAGCTGTAGCCTTAGTTGATCCCGCTACTGCTAAACACTTAGTTAATCCCAAACCTACTTTTTCTGATAAACATGGGAAAGTTACTGATATGCATGGGGAAAACTGTATACTTCTGCAACTTTGGTTTTCAGAATTTTGAGTTGTCATGTTCGTATCTTAAAGTGTGTTTTGACAAATTGTGAAAGTATCAGGATATTTTATCTGTAGTTCCTTCTTGTGAGGAAAAATCTGCTTTAAATAACTTTGTACAGGTCAGTACTAATTGTTTGCAGTATGTGTGTATGACTCTTCCAGGGCTATGTCGACTGGTACTCTTTTAAGGAGGTTGGATGAACCTTCTAGATTATGCTAAAAATGAGATTTGAATTTTTTCCTTGGATAGAGATTTAGTGTTTGTCCCCTCTCTGTGGAGGCGATTAAAATGTATGAGGAAAGGGGCAAGGTGATCCAGGGGTATTACAATTTTTTAGCTGTCTTTTTTCAAATTGTCCAAGGCATTTTCTTCTCCTGTTCCATTATTGGCAGACAACACAATAGAGAGTCTCAGCAAAACTCAGGTAAACAGTTGCTTAAGAAGGAATGGCAAGGGAGTTCCAATAAGAATTCTCGAACTTCACAAAACAAAGGACAGCACAATATGTCTGACAATTTTTCAAGAGACCTAGTAATCCACTCCCACCCTGGTCCACCTCTTCTTCCAGAAAGCCTCAGTCTTATTTTTTCTCTTCTGCAACAGATGGTAAAGGACAAATGGGTTCTGAATAGCATTTATCAAGGCTACAAATGGCAGTATGAGAAAACACCTCCTTTCTAGGGTCTCATTTTTTATCCTCCAGATCAGACTCTTTTGTTTCCACCTGTTCTTCATCACATGCTGTCTCAAGGACTGAGAGGTCTGGTTCCTCCTTCCCATGTGAGGAAGCATTTTTATTCATGGATACAGATAGTGCCAAAGAAAGAAAATGCTTGTAGATCCAATTCTAGATGTTTCATAGGTTTTGTATATCTGGATCACATTATCAGTTCTATACTTAACCTTTGGATTATCCACTGAATTAAGAATGTTCACAAAGTGAATAGCTCTAATTATAGCAGGTGTGACAATGTGAGGTAGTGCCAGCTATGACAGGAGGAGTAGGGCAATGTATGTAAGCATAGCTAGCTGGAGTTTTGCAAAGAATTATATGTCATTTGTATATCAAACTGATTTGTACAGGTGCTTGTGTTGAAAATGTATTTGCAAAGTTGTTTGTGTTCAAAAATGTACCAACAGTGGGTCCTGCTGGACAGCACAGAAATATACCTGTATTCCAGACTGTGTTGTAACTGTTGAAATGAATATATTGTAACATGGGATACTGGAAGAGAGGAGGTTAATCTCAGCCCAGCTAACTTTGAAAATAGCAAAATAGTCTGAATTGAAATTACCTGGTGTAGGCCATAAAGATTGTATCTCATAGCTCTGACTGTAGCCAGAGACAAAATGTCTGTGAGAAGCCTGACTTAGTAGCTCTGTGGGAAGAGTGGAAGTGTTAAAATAGTTTTACAGCTTCCAGATGCTCTAACACATCTTAGCAAAGCTCTGTGTGTGTGTGTGTGTGTGTGTGTGTATTAAGACACATATGTGCAAGATCCTGGCTCAAGTTTTAAGTAAAGGGAGTAGTGTGGAAACCAGAGTCAGGTGACCAGATGTGATGTCATTCTATAACCAGCACTGAAATTATATTTAGATATTAGTGAGACCTGTCACTCAGCTCTCAGCAGTCTGTTTGTGAAACCTGACAAAGAAGGACCACCCACATCATCTTGCCTTGCTCTCGTAAGTGAATTAGGGGACAGTAATTCTTTAGATCAATCAGAAAATATAATGAGATTAGTTAAGTATTGTTTTTTTCTGTAACTGTGTGAACCTTTTCAACTGTGTTATTTTAAGGATTGCTCTTACCTCTGCAAGAAGGATATCTGAGTCACTATTATGGTGAGTCAATCTAACCTCATTGTCATACAGACAAGGTTTCTTGGAGAACTAATCTTTCTTTTATGCCTAAAGTGGTATCCAAGTTTACTTTAAGCCAAATTATCCATCTCTTTCTTTTCCTTACTGAATCTAAAAATGAGGGAGTAAGGATACTCCATACCTTGGATGTCCACAGACAACTTGGGTTCTAGCTTGACAGAACTATATCTCTCAGATCTTTGGACTAATTGTTTATTTCTTTTGAAGGTAAGAAAAAAAGAGCCTATGTCCCTTTTGTTATGCTCACCATAGCAAATCTATTCCAGGCAGGGTCAAGGCTCTCTCTATCAGGGCCTTGGCTTCATCTATGGCTTTTTGAAGTTGGATTATAGAAATAGTCTAGAAGCTGCTACTTGTTCCTCTGTACATACCTTTACAAACTACTTTAAACTTGATTCCTTCTCTAGGTCTACATTGAGCAAACTTTGCTAGGACCATTTTCCAGGGGGTTGTTGGAATCTGCTCCTTCCACATGCCAAATGTAGATAGCTATGGTAATCTACCTATAGAGCTAAGGCTACTACATCAGTGATCAATATGAATAACACAGCACAGTTGTGTAAACTGAACTTACCATAACAGTAGATATTTGAATGATCACTAAGGCATTAGCCGAGCCTTCCTTCCATCACATTTATTTTTTGGTGTGTTTTTATGCCGGGTGTAGACATTTTTTTTTGTTGTTTCTAGCATAGTCCTTTCAAGGTTCAGTCACCCTCTGTCTAAAGGGCTTCATGCCCAAACATATCTTTTTGTCAGCTCAGCTCAAGCTGCTTGACAGTTTGGACATGCTAAAGGCACCCTGAAGCTTTGGAAGCTGGTCGACCGTTTTATGCTTGGAAGGATGTAATCCATATAACTAAGGCTATTGCAGCAGTGAACATTCAGACATCTACCGTTATGGTAAGTTCAACTTACACAACTGTACTTTATGAAAAAGTAGCCTTGGCTTCACTTACAGGTGTTACCTGATGACATTAAGGCCAAGCTCATTGATGTTCCCTTGGACAATCAGCATCTCTTCAGTATAGCTGCTGCTAACCTGTTTAAGACTCTACAAGACAAAGGTAAAGCGATGCAGGATCTTAAAAACAAATCTTTGTTTTTCCTATAATCAAATTTCAGAGAAAATATTCTTTTATGTTTATCTTTGTGGTGTAGGCGACCTCGTCAGCCTTCCATGGGTAAGCGTTCCAAAGTGTATGTTCTCTGATAAACCCACCTAGATGTCTAAAACTCAAAAGCCCCCTTTTCAGAACAAGTCAGATCTCCATCTGACATGCTTTCCCCCCTCCAGCTTGGCCAGGTTTCTCCAGTTTCACAAGCTTTCCCTGTATGTGCCTGCCTGGCAACAGATTACTCCAGACTTCTGGGTTCTATCCATTATTATTCATAGTTATTTTATGGCATGGAAATCCCTTCCCTCCTTCTCAGGTCTTTCTCAACCTCCTCAAGACCAACTGTTTTATTTTTCTGGAGTCCTATAGGATTTACTAGATCAGGTCACCATATGTCTCATTCCAGAATCCCAAATAGGAACAGGGTTTTACTCCCGAATGTTTCCGGTTGACAAAAATGCGGGATCTTGGAAAATGGTCTCAGACCTCTCATTTCTAAATACTTTTCTAAAGATTCTTTTCTTCTAGATACTTTCCCTCTAGTGTTTATTTTCCCTCTTACTTCTACAGTTTTTTTTGTTTCCCGAGGCCTAAAGGACGCATATTTTCATATTCCCATTCACCCTTTCTTCAGGAAGTTTTTACATTTCTGCTTCTTCCTCTCATTTTCAGTTCTCTTTCTTTACCCTTTAGTTTTTCTGTGACCCCTGGGATGTTTGACAAATGTCTCTCCCCTGTCATGGCCTTTATTCAGACCTCATGGAATCCAGATATTTACATATCTGGATTGCCAGCTTCTTCAGGATCCCTCTTAATCCAGACTTTGGCAGGATCTGCCCTACACCATGATTCTTCTGCACAGTCTGGAATTTACCATCAAATTTCAAGAAATCAAGTCTGATGCCTTCTCAAGACCACATTTTTCTGGGAAACAGAATCCAAACCATTCCAATGCTGACTTCTCTTCCTTCTCCCGGAGTTCTGTCTCTGACAACCTACTTCCAGTATATCTTACTCCTTTCATTTCTGCAAGGGAATTTTTCAGAGCCTTGGGGCTCCTGCTATATACCATTTCCATGCTTCCATTTGCAACGTTTCATATGAGGAAGCTTTAGTGGTACCTAAAGACAGTTTGGTTCCAGCATTGCCACCCTCTGAACCTGCCGGTTCTCTTACTTCCTTATCTCAGTCTTCAATCTCACTGTTGGATTCAGCATCAGATCTCCCTCAATCTGGGACTCCCTTTTCAGACTACTAACCCTACTCAAGAGCTGTTCAGAGATGCCTCAAATCTGGGATTGGAAGCCTCTTACCACAATCTGATGGTTTATGGCCTAAGACCCCTTTATCAGAGGTCAGACCACACCAGCATAAAAGAAATGTGGTACTTATTCTTGCTTTTCAGGTCTTCCATTCTCTATGGTAAACATGCCCATTAAAGGGTTTTAGAGACAACAACACAGTCATGTGGTATGCCAACAAACAGGGGGGCACATGGTCTTATGTCAGACACAGGGGAGACAGACACATGGTCTTGTCAGTGGGGCACATGGCAGACAGGTGCAGTGCAAACTTCACCCCCCCCACCCCAAAAAGGACCCATAACTATACCAGAAGAATGTAGTGTCCCTGAAATCACAGACACTCAGGTTAAAACAGCCCTCTCCAAAGCCAAAAACACAGCATCAACGGGACCGGACGGTGTCCCAAGCTGCATCCCACACAAGCTCAAAGATGAACAAACCCCTCACCTAAACACACTGTTTAAACCCTGCCTCTCCACAGGCTACATGCCCACAGAGTGGCACACAGCAACGGTTATTCCACTCCACAAAGGTGGAGCCACAATGGACCCTGGGAACTATCACTCTATAAACCTGACTAGCTTGGTCTGCAAAGCTATGGAGCACATAATCATAGATCTCATTAACAGAGACATTGGAAACCTCCAAAGACTGGACCCTACCCAGTTCGGCTTTGTTAAGGGCAGATCATGTCTCCTAAAGCTGGTGGACGTCTTTGAGACAGTCACCAAGGCTATAGACAAGGGAAAGGTGGTCCACACAGCCTACCTAGACCTCGCAAAGATCTTCAACACCATTCCCCACTCAGGTATTATAGACAAGCTCATCAGCCTGAACATAAACCCCTACATCACAAGATGGGTTGCCAACTGGCTCATGGACAAAAGCCACATGGTAAGAGTTGCAGGAGCTAGGTCTGACTCTAAACCGGTTACAAGTGGCATTTCCCAGGGCTCAGTCCTGGGACCCCTCCTGTTCGGCATATACTTCTCAGAGGTACAGGCAAGCACAGGAGGACTATGGCTGACCAAGTTTGCAGATGACTGCAAACTGGGGGTTATAATTGACTCTCCGGCTGACACAGACATCCTCCAAAAGGGTCTCACTGAGACAGATACCTGGTGTCAAAACCATGGCCTCAAGCTAAATGCCAAAAAGTGCACAGTCATCCCCTTTGAAAAAAACAAAGTACCCACAAACTACCACATAGGTGGTAGCCCCCTAAATATGGAAGACGTAATAAGGGATCTGGGGACCCAAGTACATAGTAACCTCTCCTTTGATAATCACATTACCGAAGTGGTTAAATCCTTCTATGTGGCCCTCCTAATCACAAAAGGGTTTGCATCTAGATCGAAAGAGGTCATTGGGCCCCTCTATGCATCACTCATCAGACCCATCATAGAGTACAATGCACAATTTGGAATGTACCTTACAAGACACCTGCAACAACTGGAAAGACCACAGAAGCGCCTCACCAAGAGGATCACTGGCCTCAAGCAGATGCCCTATGCAGCTCAACTGAAGAAACTCCAGCTGTATTCGGTTGCATACTGCCTACTCAGAGGTGATCTCTGCCTGACATACAAGGCCACGTCCAACCCAGAATTGATGGACATGCTCCACCTAAAGAAAACCATATCCCCTGGAGCTCAGGGATCTAAACCTCACCACAACAATAAATAGGGCGTGCTGGAGGGATAGATTCCTGTCCCAGGGACTTCCCATGCTCTGGAACAAGAGTCCAATCTACATTAGGCAGAGCTCCTCACTAACCCTCTTCAAGAGAAACCTTGACGAGTGGATGGGAAACAGAAAGTTTACCCCAGGGATCACTTCAATGCCTCTGCTGGAGAGAGGCACAGGGAACTAATTTAAGGGGCCGGCGAAAGCCAACACATTATGGCTAGGCTTATAAATGCCTTTGGGCAGATAGCCTAGTACCTACCTATGAACCTGTGAACCTATGTTCTTTGCAGACTAGCCCTTCAAGCATGTGATTTGTCTATCCACCATCAGATAACCTTTCAAGCAGTCTGCATCCCTTCCCTTCAGAACACAACTTTGTGGCAGACTCTCTGAGCATGTCCAGGACACAACCTAATGAACAGATGCTTCACACAGAGGTGTTTATGCACATAGTACTTTGGTGGAGTATTCCTTAAGTGGCTCTTCTGCTGTGCTGTCAGAACAAGCAATGTCCTCCACTTCTGTTTCAGAGTCCCAAATTCTCTGAGTTGGAAGGTGTCACATGCTTTTTTCTTGGAAGAGGATTACCCTCCTCTTCATTTATTTCACAGGGTCCTGCAGAAGATCAGGAAGGATTCCCCAAGAATCTTTGCTAGTGACTCCCTTTTTGCCCAGACAGCACTGGTTTCCCCTGCTCTTTCGCCTGGCCAGGGACAATCATGCCAAGTAACCTCAAAGAATGGATCTTCACAAACAAGACAAGGGGTCTCTCATTCACCCTGTCTTGCCCACTCTTCCATTGACACTTTGGGTAATAAGATTTTGATCCCACTTAGACACCAATTTTCTGAGAATGTGCTTAGGGTTCTGCAAGAGACCAGAAAACTCACTACCAGAAAATCCCATATGACTAAATGGAAAAGATTTTTTGTTTGGTGTCTCAAGCATCACCAGGATCCCTTTTCAGTGGGGGTCCCTTTGGTCCTTTCTTACATATGTGAACTGCTCCATGCTGACATAGTATATTCTTCTCTTAAAGCATTAAAGCTCACATGTCAGCCATCTCTGCTGTATGCTCTTGAACCCACCAGTGATCTCTCTTTATGAGGTCAAACAATTCTTTAAAGATGTCCTTTATATCAGGTCCCCAAGAAAGCCTATTCCTCCCTCTTGGGACCTTAATTTTCTCCTTGAAAAGCTGACTTAGGCTCCTTCTTCTTCTTGGCAGTGCTGCACATGGAAGGCTGTTTTACTGGTTGCCCTTATTTCAGCCGAGAGAGTTTCTAAACTTCAGGCTCTGGTGGTGATTTCTTCATTTTTTATTTTTAATAGGGACAAGGTGTCTTTGCATACTAATCCTTCTTTCATGCTCAAGGTGGCCAATGTTTTGTCTCTTAGTCAGTCTATCCAGCTTCCTTCCTTTGTTCTTTGCAGTCCTCTAGTGAGAAGGTTCTTTACACTTTGGGTCTACATAGACTGTTCAGGTATTGTTTGGATAAGACAAATGCTGTCCACAAAATCTGAACAGCTTTTTGTTTCTTTTCATACTAGGATATTGGGTTTGGTGGTTTCTAAGCAAACCATTTCCTCCAAGATTCCTAAGGCCATTTTTTTTTCTTATTATTTTCATGGAAAACTGCTTTCTGTTTGAGCTCAAGCTCATTCTACTAGGGCAATGTCCTCTTCTGGAGCTTTCTTCAAGGGTTTAGATACTAGATCCATCCTTGAAGCTGTCACTTGGTCCTATGTCCACACTTTTAACAAATGTTACAAGCTGGCTGTTATTTACATAGCCAGGGCAGGATTTGCCAGGGCTAACCTTCATAGATTTGTGGAGGACTCCTCTGCTACCTAACATCCTTTTCAGTAGCTTTGGCAATCTCCCACGTTATAAATACTTCAACAGTGATGATAAAGGACAGAGCACAGTTGTGTTAAATATTACCATAACAGCTGCTGTCCTCTTTACTTTTGCAGTATTCAGTTCCTCCCTCCTGCTCAGTTTTCTCTTTTTATTCGGTATGGAATTCTTTGCTAGCCGAGAGGTCCTTGATTTCTTCTTCTGTTTCATTTATTGTCTGAATGTGCATGTTCTCCTTTCTATTGTGCTAGTTCTCTTGAGGCACTTCAGTTCTGAGAAAGGAGCGCATGTTTGTCACCTTTACACCCTATGCATGCATGGGGGAGCATATGCCTGACATACGGTACTAGGAGAATGTAAAGGCTTTGATATACTGGCCAGACATTAGGCTGTCCTTAGCAGGAGATCCTAAATGTTATGAATACTGCAACAGTGAAAAGAAGGACATCTTCTATTATTTACACAACTGTTCTTTTTCAGCTGGTGACTGAGCCCTCTGGAGTTACTCTTTTGGAGACACCTTTGTTGGGGTGTAAATACTCACATGTTCCTGAAAGGGTACCATACATTTTTGTTTTGCCAGTTGATGATGATTCCCTCAATGTAATTTTGAGCTGCTGAAAATATTCCTTCTTTGTGTATATAAATGTAACATCTATTTAATGTATTTGACCTTCCTGAAGAACACAATGTAGATGCCACCTCCTAACTCTGGGATTTTACTAGGTGATGTTACCATAACACGAAGAATGATAAATATGTCTGAAATATGACTGGGAGGTGTAGCTTGCCTGATTTTATCAGAAACAGAAAATTGCTGCTGAACTTCTGTGCTAGTTATAGTGAACACCATGTTCAAAAGGATCTATGTCATATAGCTGACTCTTTAAATAGTTGAATTTAATATGATAGAACTCATATGATCAACTATTTAAAAAGTCAAACTTTTGTAATAACTCAAAAACAGCATTTTAGTAGGAGGGGGGTCAAGTCCTCCTGCATCCCATACACCTCCTGCTAATTATATATACCAGTTCCAAGATTGCATTACATTGGGGAAAAGGGCAATATCCCCAGTCCCCACTGTACTGCAATCTCAAGATAATTGCTGTTTAAGCGAATAGAAATACGTTCGACTTTTTAAATAATCATATGATGTTGATCATATAAAATTCAACTATTTAAAAAGTCGATCACATGAGTTCAGTCATATGAAATTCAACTATTTAAAAACTCAATCATATAACATAACCCCACATTCAAACATAAGGCTGTTCCACAGTGTAAAGGGTAGCAATGCATTATAGGCCATAGGCTGACTATCAGCTTTGAGTAATGTTATCAGATGTGAGGCTGTATGTTTTGCATATTCATGTTAGGAATGATGTGGATCTGTGAACTGATCACTACTTGTTGGGCAGTTGAAGTCAGAAGGCTTGGATGGCAAGTGGTCAAACTTAGGAAACCCAAGTGTAGTGTAGAAGTGTAGTAAGAACATTTTGGGAACTCCTAGCACATACATCAGTACAGGATGAGTTTAACTCCCCGTACAGAAGTGATCTTCTGTATATCAGCAAAGGAAAAGGATGAGGATCCCAAAACAAAGTCTGTTCATGATCTCATTAGTTGATGCACCAGCAAGAAATTGTTGCAAAATAAAGGCTGGTGCTTGTTATGGTGGTATCTCTGAGATGCAATGGTGGACCTTGGTGGTAGGGAAATACATCATGTAAGAAGAAGAAATGATAAAATAAAGTGCAGGTCTAGTATGAGGTCTCAACAATTGTATGATTGGTATTGAAGAGTCGGAAAAGCAGCAGATGAGGCATTTGTACAACAAAAGGCTTCGGTGAATAAGAAATTTGTCAAGCCCATGGGAAATAACTCTCAGTTGCCCTCAAAGAGGTTCTGGCAAATCACCTCAGGACTCAGGAAAGGAAATTGCTCAGCAAAGATGCATAAATGCTGACCTCAAATGGGAATTTTTATGAATGTAGAGTTAACACTAAGAGTAATGTCTGAACCCAGTAGATATTATCCTTTGAAGAGACAGTACTAAAAGCAGTGGCATGGGGAATGCATAATCTTTTTCTTATGATTTTTCTTTGACAAATTAAACAGTGTCACCTCTGACAACCAGCAGGAATGGATAAGAGATGGCCTGAAATGATTACAGCATCAGGCATTGTTGGGGTGTCATGGTTATCATGCTTTTTCAGTGTTATGTGGAAAAAGGAGACACTTCCTCTGGAGTAATAAGCTAGGGTTTTTATCCCCACTTTCAAAAAGTGAGATAGTGTGTTTGTTCTGTTTATATAAAGCTGAAGCTCCTCAGCTTCACAGTAAAAGCCTAAAACAGTGTGCAAGAAATGAGTCTTTGTCTGATAGTCAAGCCTTTCATTGAAAAGGCAGTGTGTATTCCATCCTGGCCATAGAACTATAAATCAACTATTTGTCCTTAAGCAGATATTGCAATGGTCATGGTTGTCTTCCATACTGGTCTGAGTGTATTTTGAGGACATGGAGAAGGCAGGAGATGATGTCACAAAAGATGCCTCCTGGGATCTGCTGCGACAGGGTTCCCTATTAGAAGACCGAAGATGCATTCTTTCGAATGCTTCTTGGTCGAACTCAAAAGCCTGAAACGGCAAAATATTGAAGCGGCTTTTAAGTGAATTCTTTCCCTGGGAAAGAATTTTCTTGGCCGCTTCGTTACTTTGTCGTTTTCAGCACTGTAGTGTGGTCTCGGAGTTGGTATATTTAAGTAGGGGGTGTGGGGGCAAAGCCCCCCACTTAATGTAATGTTTAAAGTATATATATATATATTTTTTGTTGGAACAGCGATTTTTTTCCCTAGGAAAAAAAATCGCTGTTCTGACAGTTCAAAATTGTCAGCCTTCGCTTACATAGGGTTGATTAATCACCGTTCACTTTTTTAAGTGTTCGGTGATCTAATATAGACCCGGTGACAGTACAGGAGATTAGTGGCATCACTTCATGCCCTTTGATCTCTGAATTTATGGGAGTACAGTTTGTGTCTGCATCCTTGCCTTTAAGACACTTTCAAGGTGGACGTAACACTCTGCCAAGGATGTATCTTATCTCCTCTGTTGTACAAGGTTTCATGAACCAGATTTTAAGTTGCAGCCAAAATTTGGAAATAAAATTTTGTCTTATACTTTTTCTATTTGCAGAAAGTCTTGTTCTGAAAATGAAAATGAAAATGAATGAAAAGAAACTGAAAGGGAAGGACTACAAGAGGGTAGTGAGACCAGCTATGTTATATGGGTTGGAGACGGTGGCATTGACAAAAAGGCAGGAGGCAGAGCTGGAAGTGGCAGAGTTAAAGATGTTAAGGTTTGCACTGGGTGTGACGAGGATGGTCAGGATTAGGAATCAGTATATTAGAGGGTCAGCCCAGGTTGGATGGTTTGGAGACAAAGCCAGAGAGGCAAGATTGCATTGGTTTGGACATGTGCTGAGGAGGGATGATGGGTATATTAGGAAAAGGATGCTAAGGATGGAGCTGCCAGATAAGAAGAAAAAAGGAAGGCCTAAGATAAGGTTTATGGATGTGGTGAGAGAGGACATGCAGGTGGTTGGTGTGACAGAGCGATATGCAGATGACAGGAAGAAATGGAAACAGATGATCCACTGTGGCGACCCCTAATGGGAACAGCCAAAAGAGAAGAAGAAGAAAGGCTTGTTCTCCTTCTTTCAAGTCACTGATCTGTGGTGTACATTTAGATGATTTACCTGTAAATGCAAGCAGCATAGATGGAAATTAGCACCATTAAATCAGAAGTAATGGTTATTTCCTGGAGAAGTCCAATGTACTCTCTGGAGCTAAATTAGTGGTATAGTTTAAGTATGTCAGAGATATGTTCTGCAGCATCAGAGTGATATACGAAATAATAAACTAACAAATGCATTAGTGAAACATATATCTGAAGCTGGTATATGTTACAACTTTTAAGTTGTTGCTACTACAGAAATTAAATAAAAGTTTAAGGGAAGGAGATTTGAACAATGAGACCGAACTTGCTGAGTTAAAATGGATTTTCAACTTTAAAGCATATGTCCCACCTGGTTTGAATAGTGCTGTTGCTTTAAAGCCTCTCCTAAAGAAGAGAGGCTTAGTACACTGATAAGTATTAGCACCTAACAATTTTAATTGTTTTTAATTAGTTGGAAGCTTTTTGTATTTAAAGGCCTCTTTTCTCATACGGTTTGCTAAGGTTTGAAGAAGCTAGCAATCATGAAAGTGCTTACCTGTTTTTATTTGTTTTTATCTGTTTTTTGGAATTAAAGTGTTCTTACTCTCAGCATTGGGCATCTTTTCGTTTGCTGAACTTTGTTTTTGGATATCTTAGATTCCGCTACTTTCTCTTGCTGTAAGTAGGACCTGTGGTAGAGCCACTTCTTCTGGAGAAATTATATCTGTCACTTACATGAGAGCACCTGTGGAACCCATGTGAAGAACTAGGGATTGTTACAGGCACTAAGGAAATTTGAACCGCCCTTCACAGCTTATTACAGCTGTAACCATTGTTTGGACAAGAGATTTAGGAAATAGATTGGTGGACACCTGGTTTCCATCTCATGACTGTTTGCTACTTACTTACTTACTTACTGATCAGAGGACTGTGATTGGGGAGCTGTATGTGCTGTATTATATTGCTGCTCTTTGAAATACTATGCCAAACTATGAAGCAGCATAAATAGACTGTCCCCCGGATTCATGAAGCTTGCACCAGGCGCAAGCGTAGAGTAGGCGGCATAACGCCAAATATGTCTGCCGAGAGATTCAGGTATGAACCAATCCCACGTGCACTACCGGCATACGCCAGAGCTACGCAGCCCTCGGCATAGGTATGCAAATCACCCCATGCGCAGTGTTGCACCATGCTAATGAAGGCATACAGCGATTCACGAAGTGGTGCAGGCGTAGCGCAAGCCCATGGAAATGTAAACCAAAAAACACGGTTTACATTTTCCCAAACAGAACATCGGAGTTATGGAAGTGGACCACACACATGTATTACAAAGTTAACATATGCCAGTGGAGAAATACACAGCCAATGGCACAAGAAAAGATGCACAACACCTAAAAAACAACATTTAATGTCATGTCCACAGTAACGTACAGTACAACCGCAGGGCATGTGTGTGCAAACAGGAATACAAAGGAAATATATAAAAATGGTAGAAAATCGCAATGAAAGACAAATCAGGATTGCACCATAATATGCAATGGTAGGCATGGCACACCACAAGCAAGGCGCAAGGGTTGCCAGGGGCCCGCGACAGTATTCGGCACTGTAACTATGAATTAGTAGTCAATGCCATGCAAATGAGGCAGGTAATACTGAATCACAAACGTCCTGCCGGATTAAGGATGTACCTAATGACGCAGTGCTATAACACCGAGGAGTGTATCAAAGGTGATACATGACATCATCAGAGGGGTGTGCCACTGTATCAGTAAGCACATTGGAGCAATGCAAATCTGGCCTGGCCGTTGCTAAGCAAAGCTGAAGGACAGGGGTGGGGAGGAGGGTATAGAACCATTTAGCTGAGAGCACACATGGTGTCCGAAAGTGCATGTATACAGGGATGAACTCGTGCCCGAAACCCAGTAAGCAGATGCACGTGCCGCGAGCAATAGTACAAACAGGAAAGTCATGGGAAGAAAAGAAGGAAATGCCGAAGCAGGGTAATTGGCATAGTAATGAGCAATTAACACCAATCAACACACGGCGGCCAATCGATGGCAGTAGACAAGCCTGCATGCAGAAACCTGCAAAACAGGATAGGGGAGGCATAGGATGGCAAAGAAAGGTGTGGAGGACCTGGAATGCAAAGATAGGAGAACTGTCATAGCAGAGCAAAGCAAACCCACAGTAGATTGGCAATAGCACACATTACGCAAGATAAGCCAGGTCTAAGAAAGTACAAATGAAAGCAGGCAGCTGGATGCATGCCAGCAAATGGTAGGTGTAATGTGCACAAATGTAAACGGAAGGGCAGGAGGTAATTCACGGCATCCAAATGTAATGCAACACCAAAGGCAGCACAATAGCAGTTTCGTAAATAAAACACAGAAGATACCCTGTAGCCACGATCGTACATACAAACCCTATGACATCATCTATGTTCACAGCAGAACAGTATTGAAAAAATTTACATTGATCTTATTGCTTGCTGCTGCTTGCTGGAGCTTACTTGCTGTGGGATGGATTTGAAGTGTTCTTAAGACACTCAGTCTTGCTGGATGGATTCTGCTAAAATTCAAAGTCTGGTTATATTTGCATTCACAGTCTGTTGCATACAGAAACTTACAGAATATACACTGATGAGAGAATATACTTTGCAGCACTTGTCTTTAAGAGCAGTAACCAATAACTTTTATAATAAATCAAACTGGACAAACGTTGCAGCTTAAAAGTACTGTTCCAACTTTACTTCTCATATAGTACAGATGATGTGAGAGATATAACATTTACCTTAGGACAAATGAGTCCCTACCATACCTCTAACATAACTGGATTTATACAGCTCTTTATATACAGTTTTAGTCCTCTTGGTATTCTATTTTGGAGAATTGCTTATCCTGTAGAAACAATACTAAGCTTCCTTGTTTAACAATGTCTTGTAAGAGACCAGCTTTTCTGACAGTGTGAACATCCTGTAAGTCCTGATGTCCATGTAGAAAAACATATTTTTGAGGAAACACATTGTTCTGTATTCTATTTGGATCTGTGTATAAGAACATATGTTCTTGTGCCAATGCTGATAAGCATATCCTGTTTTCCATGCAGAAAAACATATTTTTGAGAAAACACATTGTAAGTGTTATTGTCCATTCTTTAAAAGCAGATTTTGCATTTTTGCTCTTGCATACATCCTGTTTTTAAGTCTGTAAGGGAAAATGTCCATTCAGCAGATTCCTTTTCTAAACCATGGTCATTTAGTATGACTGCTGATCACATATTACTAAACTCTGTTTCTGCATTTAAGCAAGCCTTTTCTTTCAGCATATTTACAACATAATTAATTTCAGACTAATATTAATAAAATCTAACAAGTATAATGTGTGAAAGCACCCAACACACACCTGTGGATTCCAAACACTGCACCATAGGTGTAAACAGACGGGGAACTTTTAAAATGTACATGTTGGGAGCTGCCATAGCTGTGATTCATCAGCATGTGTTACAGACCAATGGTGTTGTGGAGGATGATGCCGACAACCACCATAGGCCACGGAGGAGGAGAAGAGTGCTCAGACCAAGGGTAACCTACCAGGGGCTACATGATCTGGAGATAGTAGAGCATTACAGAGTGGACAGGGACATCTTACAGCAAATAGTAGAGCTGTGCCAGTCACACCTGAGAACCAGAAACAACAGAGGGGAACCCATCCCAGTGGACACGAAGGTATGTGTAAGCTTGCGAATGCTAGCCACAGGTACCTTTCAAAGGCCAACTGGAGATATAATGGGGATCTCACAGGCATCGGCATCCAGGGTACTACACCAGTTCCTGTATGCCATGTTACCACATGCCAGTGAGCATATACACTTCCCCCAAACTCAGGAGGAGTTGGCCAGCAATATGCATCACTTCCACTGTGTGGCAAACTACCCGGAGATACTGGGTGCGATAGACTGCATGCACATACAAATTAAGTCATCACCCGGTGAGTATTGTAGGCGCTACATAAACTGCAAGGGATTCCACTCCAACAACTGCCAGGTTGTGTGCAATGCCCAGGGCATTATCATGGATGTGTGTGCTGGCAGCCAAGGAAGCTACCACAACTCCCATATCTGGCATGCCTCACAGCTGTATCAGGTATTTGTCAGGGGGGACATCCCACAAGGTCACCTTGTGGGGGATGCTGGCTATGCACTGGAGCCATGGATGATGACCTCCATCAGAAATGCACACACACCAATGCAAGAACGCCACAATGAGGCACACACACAAACCAGAATCATCATAGAGCGTGTGTTCGGGATGCTGAAATCATGGTTCTGGTGCTTGGACACATCAGGTGGAGACTTGCAGTACTCTCCAGGCACATGTGCCCACATCTTCATAGTATGTGCCATGCTACATAATATGATCCTGCGGAAACAGCTGCAGCAGGGTCATAATGGGGGAGGGCCTCACAGCCCACCGCAAGTGCCAAGGCCAACACAGGCACAGAGGGATCCAGAAAACGGACACACTGTGCCAGCCCCAGTAGGCAGATGGAGGCATGCTCAATATGCCTACGCCTTGGCAAAGAGGGAACGTATAGCACATATCTTGACAGTGTAGGCTCCCATGGAATGACACCCCTTCCCCACCTGCACACAGTAACATGGATGGCACACAAACAGGACTACCTGTAAAATGTGATGTATAGGTGGCCCACTGTGGAATCCTACATAGGCAGCCCTCAAACATTGTACATGCAACAGCCATGGGAACACGGAACTGTCAACACCTGAACAGTAGATGCGCCCATCAGCATCTGTCAGTGCTGTGTGTATAGGATCCCAGGTACATTGGTAGGTACACGCCCGATTGTCAGAGGCAAAATACCAAACGGGGCAAACAGTGACACCCTTCGCCACAACATTGAGTAAGCGACTGTTGCGTACGGGAGCAGAGGCAATCGCGGGAGCACATGTGTGTGTAAGCACTGTCCTATACACAGTCATCACAGATTACCCGCCGCATTACTGAGGGGCTCCACAAAATGTAATCATGGATGTAGTGTCAAGGCAGGGGATGTACCCATGACAGGCAGTAGTCACCCCGGCATGCTGCATCCACGGTCGTATGAAGGTGTAGCAAATTATCGGGTGTACCAAATTGTGATATACATACCCAGTGCTGGAGTACAGCCAGTAAACATCACATGGACATACCATTAACTTGGACCCATCAAGCTGTAAACTTATGGAGTCATCCATGTGAGTGTACTGTGGAGTAACTGCTGTAGTGTACTGCACATACAAATTTACATAATTTGTGTACAACCCCCAGATGTCGAAGTGGTACATGCAGTGACTGTTGTGCATGTTCCCGGTCCCACGTCCCGCAAGGGATGTAACATAATCCCGATGGCACGGGTAATGCAGTCCAGATGCAGGTCATCAGAATATGTGTAGCACACATTAGCGGGAATAAGCGTTGCCCACAGCTGGTAAGCGATGTTTAAATATGACTATACGGATATGCATGAAACAGGGCTAAGTGTCACCGACCACTGTGCAGATCATGGTCAATGATGTACAGAACAGGTGACACCAGCATTAGTCACCCCTGAACAAATAGTGCCTGCTCTGAAGGGTAAAACGACCACTGCCAGGAGTGGAACAGGCAGTCATGTACACAATCACCCAACACTATTGCTAGGCAAGATGTACATACGGTAGGGTTGCCACAGTTCAAATGACCAATGTGGGACATATGCCAGATGTCAGCAGGATGACACACACCCGGCCAGGATGAAAACCAGAACAACAGTGTTTTGCATAGATAAAAAGCTTATAGTTTAGTAATGGTCGCAGGTACGTGTTCCGTGTCCTGTAACATGTAGGTGGATCAGATACAGAATAAGTGTGTCATGCAACAATGACATAAACTATAGGGAATATGTTTGTCCAAAAGTCACAGGACATTTGCTGTGTTCACAAATATTTCGCAGGACACAACTGCACAAAGAGGGATTGTCCCTCGCAAAGTGGGATGGGAGGTAATCTTAACCTATGGCAGGTGTGTAATGTGACAGGTACAGACAAAAACATGCGGAGTCTAGGAAACACAGTATACACTGACAAACACACAATGAAAGGCGTAGCGTGCCTGTCACCACCCCTGTCAGAGATATGTATATATATATATATATATATATATATATATATATATATATATATATATATATATATATATATATATATATATATATATATATATATATCTATATATATATATCTACACATATGTAATACAGATAGAAAGGGTGATAGTGTGATATATGTCAATATACAAGGGGTCACTGGCATCTGCAAATATATAGATAGGTCGATGACATTCTAAACACCTTTGAGGTACAAATAAACAGGATAGCGCCAACTATGGAACGTGTCACACACCGACATGTGTAACCAGGAGGATGAAAGACAGAAAGAACACAGTACTGGAACAGTAGAACCACGAGCAATAGGATGATAGTAAGGACATGTAGTCACCGCTGTCGGTGGTGTGGACCACGTAGGTACTGTGTACAACTGTGGTTATGTGTGATGTAGCCTGTGTATGTGTGTGATGAGGGTGCCATGTGTGTTCCCGTGTGACTAAAGTGTGTTGTGTGTGTCCGCATAGTGTGTCTGTAGGTGGCAACTCGGAGGTAGATGACTATGGTAGGTGCGAGTATAGCTATCCGTAGGCATGCGGTAAACACCTGTCCCACATTGGGAGGGACAGCCCCCCCTGGGCAGGTGTGTCCTGACATGAAACATTAGAAAGGGCAACTGTCCATGAGTGTAGGACATTAGTATGTCCCACATAATATGCAATAGTTGCAGGAAATACTCATGCCTGTAAGTAAGAAACAGAAATGTTACATGCAAACCGATAAGTAGTGAAGGACCAAGAACAATAGGTTTGTAATGAGGATAAAAGTATGTGCTATCCTGTGTACTGACCGTGGCCATATGTCAGCCTCTAAACACCACTGTGTGACCCGCAAGTGTCCAACTATGGCCATATGAAAAGGTGGCAAGCCATGTGACAGAGGGTCTGACACCAACACCACTGCAATGACTGCAAATATCTGGGGCAGACATACACGGGATAGCGTTCATTTACAAATATCTCTGCACATATCACCGTACATCCAGAGGCATGGAAGTATCAACCGCACCTGTATACCATATTGAAACCAATTAACAATGGCCCACAGTAAATTCCCATAATAGAAGTCTATTAAGTGATAGCACTGTAATTAGGGAAGGGGCCCACACACATATATATGGACTACGTAGAAATGCAAGCCCCACAAAACCGTATATGCTACGTGCACCCGCCTACATCCTCTACACTCTAAACAATAGCAATACAGACCGTAACCACAGCCCAAACATCTAGTTAGTCAATTACATCTGCTGAACCGTTGACATATCTTGTGAGAGACATTTAAAGGCGCCATGCAAAATTGTATCCGTCGTATAACGGAACAAATGGCGATGTTACACGTGTTTGCAATAGTCCTTTATCAGATGGGTGGGATGACAGGTACACTCACAGGTAGAATCACACACAATCCACGGGGGACATGACCCCAAAATAGACTTGGCTCTACACAAAGCAGTTGCAATTACACACAACAAAACACAATACAGGCCATCTCCCCAAAGGCAGGGCAAATGGCCAATGCCTAGGTGGAGAATTCAATTATACCCCACTGCTGCCATGTAATTGGTGAATGGAGTAGCTGCAGCACAGCTGAAGTTCACACAATTAGTCACACCGGACCACCAATTGGTGGCAGTAAACCACATGTTGCAGGTATAGACGTATATAAGGATAACTTGGCAGATATGCAAACTCTATGCTCATGCCGTATAAAAGTTGAAAGAGTGGTACAGAGGAGCAAGATAGAGAAGAAACACCAGAACAATATCAAGGTATGTATAACACTAACTGTATGTATAGTATGTTCTGAATTACGTAATGTCAGTGTATGCATAGCCTGGTTTGCAGTAATTAACAGTGTCCACCATGCATAAAGTGGGGAATGGTATTTATGTAGTGATGTCTTGCTGATCGTACCAATGCTTGTAGAAGATGTGCGTCCAGCAGTGGGCCACACGGTAAACAGCACAGACACCACAAGGGATGCAACATGATGGTGTTAAACAGAACAATGTCATATGACCACCGCCAGTGGCAGGGTATGTCCAATAAGTACGCTATAGCAGGATAGTATATGTAGATATACTGTAACAGTACACATGTGTATGGGCATATAACATCAATGACATGTCTAAGGTGGACCCTCTGTGCAAGTAATGGTTGAATTATGGGATACTATGTAAAACATGTGTAATGTATAGTACAGTAGATTGATACATCAGATATGTTACATAGGAGAACAGGCATATGATGCATAACAAAGGTATCATATAGTGATGTGAGTACTATGTAATTAAGATATGTATAAACAGTTATGATGAAATAACTATGTACTCCACTCTGTGCATTTGCAAAGGACGCAAACATTACTCCCATAATAGAATAGCAGAAGAGATGTGATAGACAAACATGAACATGATTGGCATGTACAATAAAAGTAGACATATGGCCCGTAGTCAAGGGGCATTGTATTAGCGTGACAGCCAATCTAACTGGAAGGGCTATGCCAGTAACCATGCACAAAGGACATGTAATAGCTGCACAGGTTCATAGTGGGGATGCACACAATGTGTAAAAAAACCCCC
>NC_056739.1:514163072-514245496 GCF_019279795.1 Protopterus annectens | reverse complement strand
GGCTCCTTTAATTTTAAAAAGAGCTGTTTTCCCTTACCTTTGCAAGGTACTTTGCAATTATAGGTTGTTTAGTGCCTATAATTAATTTCTCTTTATTGACAAGGAGAGCTGAGTGCTTGAATCTGTTTCAGGCTTCCTAGTGCATTCCAGCAAGTTCTAGAGCAAGTGCTAGTCACAGGGGTTCAGATTTTAGTGCTACTAGTGAGAAACCAGCTAGTTCTAAGGGAAAATTTGAAGAGCACACTTTCTGGCACCTGGAATAGTTTAACTGTTGCCTCGCAGTGCTGCACGATGTGAAAAATGTGCAAACACATGCATTTTTAAGCCAGAAACTTGAAAGGGATAGAAATCAGCCCAAAAAGGCTAATAAAAGTACAACTTCAGAGCTGGAAACCACTCCTCTAGAATTAGATAGGCAGTACAATGCTCACCAGTCCCACTGGCAAGGAGTAGGACTTCCCACTACCACAGCAAGGTCTGGATAGCTCTGAGCACAGAAAATAAAGTCCTGTGACAAGTAAAGCCTGGGATATGGACTGGCTAGAAAAGGTGGGAAATGAGCAAGCAAGATAGTATTTTTTTTGTTGAAACAGGCTAAACAATGCAATAATACAGTAAATAAACACAGAAAAGGCTAACACACTTGAGTGTGTAGTCCTAAACAGTAAATGCAATTAAAACTCTACAAAATTAGCAATTTAAAACTTTTTAAATGAAGCAAGGCAAGTGCACAACTGAAAAAACGATTTAAGAGGCAGTAACACAGCAGAATAAGTAGCTAGTCTACATATACAGAGAAGTCTAAATATATACAGAAAAGCAGCTAAAACACACAAACACTTCAGATGCACTGCAACCTAGAGCACTTGAGTTGTGGCAATATTAATGCAATTACAGTTATAATAAATGCTCTAAAATATACTCTATATTTCCAAAATGTTTGAGAAGCACAGTCAGAACCAAGGAGATTCAGGCAAAATTTTATTTATTTTTTTTGAAAGGGAAAAAGGAGAAACAGAAGACCTTATCAAATGTTCTCTCTGTATTAGTAGAATGAGCTAATGACACTAAACTGGGAGGAGTGTCCCAGATCAGATTTACAGTAGGGGCGGGCAACTGCAAAGCCACCAAGTATACCAGCAAGACACCAACAGGGAGGGAAGGTGGGGACAACAATACTAAAGCTATTATCCTACAGAGAGTAAGCACTACAGAAAGCCACAAAATGAAAGTTTTTAAACAGATAAAGGAGCAATGAGACTCTACAGAATGCTTTTTTAACTGCAAACAAATCAGTTACCTGTGCAGATTAGTTAATAGCAATAAAAATACACTCAAAAACTGTGCAGCAGGCAATAAAAAGTGCTATATATAAATTGCTAGAAACAATAATCTGTATAAATAATCGAAAAAAATAGGATATCTATATATCTCAGCTAACAGCTGTAGTCAACACCTCTCTTCCACTCTGCTCAGTGTGTATAGACAGAAACCCTTTCAAAGTTAGGGCTTAAATATCAGAAGATACAACCTTAAGACAACTTTTTTTTTTTTAAGAACACAAAAGAACCAGCCCCCACTAGCCAGCAGCCAATTAACACAATCTAGCCCAGGTAAAGAAAGGCTTCAGCTAATTCAAGATGGCCTGTTCATGTGCTTTGAACAATCACTGTATAAACAAACAAGCCCAGAGTCAGCAATTCTGACTAGGACATACTAAAGCTATTATCCTACAGAGAGTAAGCACTACACAAAGCCACAAAATGAAAGTTTTTAAACAGATAAAGGAGCAATGAGACTCTACAGAATGCTTTTTAACTGCAAACAAATCAGTTACCTGTGCAGATTAGTTAATAGCAATAAAAATGCACTCAAAAACTGTGCAGCAGGCAATAAAAAGTGCTATATATAAATTGCTAGAAACAATAATCTGTATAAATAATCGAAAAAAACAGGATACTTATATAGCTCAGCCAACAGTTGTAGTCAACACCTCTCCTCCACTCTGCTCAGTGTGTATATCAGCAAGACACACACACAGCAATATTCCATGTCATGATCCCACAAACTGTTAGTTGACAGTTCCACTGTGAAGCCAGGCACTGTAATGGTCAACAGTGAGCACATCATATTTGCCACATACACCTCATGATTACTGGAAGAGTGCCAGCAATGTGATCTGTAGGAGCTAGGCATTACACTTATTTAAGCATGGGCAAGGTCTGTGGCTTGTAAACATCTCACCCCAGCACGTTCTGGCTATTGTAGTAATAAGGTTAATGTCCAGACAGCACACAGCATGCATGACTTGCAATTGTTGACATGGGGTATATGTAGGAGCTGTGGGCACACATGGCTGTACATGTCATGGACATATCCCCTATAACTACTCAGGAACATACAGAGCATAGCTGTATTTCCCTGAGTCTGTCAATACAGGCCATGTGCGTAGGTCCTGTGATCCTGTTATTTGGGTATGTTTGTAGGAATTGCATTTGGTGGACATGTCTAATGACATACATGCCACATGGGTTGTTGTATGATATGATAGGTGTCATGGATGACCAGTAGAAAGGGAATATTACTCCTGTCAACATAGATATCAAACCTTATGTACTGTAAGAATTCAGCAGACATGGGCCTATATTTCATGTGCATGTGTGTAATGAATGTAGCCACCTGTACGTACAAAGGACAACAACAGCTATGGTATTTTCATTTGTGTTGTATGAGTGTGGGATGTACATATCCAGGGCAGGTACATCTAGGTCATATCCAACTATGATGGTCAACTGTGTTAATGCTGACAACATATGAGGGACCCAGGTATGTGTACAACTGACCTGGTTACAAACAGTGGTATTATTACATTGCATAACACATTATGCAACTGTGTCAGTACATGCGTACTTTGCACATCTGATGTACGGCTAGGTACAGTCCACCAGTCAAAGGTTATTTGGTGTTCTACCAAACTATTTCATACCACATTTATGGATGTGTGTTGGTAGTCTGAGGACATGGTGGTGGATGTATATGAGGATACAACCTAGAATGCAGCTTTTGCTACTGTCACCTGTACCTGACTCATCTGTGATGAATTATGTCGGAGTAGTGGTCTTTACTTGTGAGTAGTCTTTATGAATATGTGGACACCACCACCTGGAGTGGTCCATACCTTTGTTATGGCCCACATGTCTGGATCTGAATTATATGGTGGTAGTGATATTGTGCACTACAGAGCCTTCATCCAGGTGTTCCTCAGTGCACAGATGTCAGTATTCCCCATTGTAGTTTCTACATTGAGCAAATGGATTACGAAAACCACACATCTAGCACTGGTTAGCATAAGCATCCAATGCAATTGTCTTGTAGGTGTCAGGGTGTTACTTTTGTGTTTAGGACTTTTGCCTTGGAATGCCACTATATGGGTAAGTGTGACCTAGGTATTATCCACACTCTCTTGAATCATGGATGCATGTGCTCTGTGACAAAGGCTTGTCTTCTTTCACTCATGACATCCCGGAATGACAGACACTGGACAACCTCATAATTACAGCAGGACATTGACTCATTGTTTTGGACAAGCAGTTGCCACTCGTACCATGACACCATTGCGAGTGGCAGTATTGTGCTTGGTATCAGATGCTACATCTAAGGTGACGGACAGCAGCAGATGTTGTGTACATGACCAATGTCAGATATACTTAGTGGAGCGGTCCTGCTAATAATGACAACTACTAACACAGCCAGGAGAGGTCATCTTGACATCTTGACACCTGCACCTCAGTACCATTAAACAATGGGGCTCACATATTATGCTTGCACATGCCACTGTTCCAAGTATAAAGCCACTGTCCACAACCTGATATCAATGTATGCTTTTCAGGGCAGCAATGTGTGTGACACATGCTGTAGTTTGCATCCACCTGTGTGTCCCAGTTAACCAATTGTCTGTCACTTCCACACATGCATGATTGTGTATACTTCACATATATATATATGGCAGTACTTCATGTACATGTATGCATGTGTATCACACAGCACAGACACAGATATATCATTTACGGGTCTGGGGGCTGTCTAGGAGGGGAAGGCTCACCCTCTAGTTGCTCTACTCAGCCCTCAAAGTGGCATAGGTGGTCTTGAATCTCCTGTCGAGCTCCCCACACACCACGGCCCAGACTGTACCATGGGTGACAGGTTCCTGTCCACTCCCATTCCTGGGGGGGCCAAGCCCCATTCCCTGCGATGTTTCCACCAGAAGGTGGTGCAGGGCCAATGATGAGGAGGTCTCAGGCTGGACCCCAGATGTGCTGGTGCCTGGTGCCATGGCCAGCTGAGGTGGGACAGGAGGGTCCTCTGAGACCAGCCTTCCCATACGAGCTATGTTGCAGTATGTTTAATGAAGATATGGGTTAGTAATAGTCAACAGCATTCACAGTTAGTTATAACAGCATGCATAGGTATTCCCATTACCCAGGGCACCAGATATAAAATAGTTGCAGAGCAGGCAGAACACATGTATATATGGGTAAACAGTGGCCATTACAACAACATGCAAGTTTCATTGATGGCAACAGGACACCAATATGGCAGTATTTTAACATGGCACATGCATAGAAACAGATGTGAATATTTATAAACCAATAGGACATATGTCCCAACAAAGTTTAGGAGTGTAGACATACCAAATGAGTTGTGTAAATCAGTTATTTTTGCACATATGGTAGGGGTGAGAGAGAGACAGAGTTCAATTAACAACTAATAAATCCTTGTAGTTTTCACAACATTCATAGTCACTGCAGTGGTTTGTCCCTTACATGTATTATTACACTACCCAATGGCGTTATATTGTACAATGGTATGTTTGTAGATTAGTATGTATGGGACCTGTGTCTTACATACAGACTTGACAAGATGCAGGTATTAATGCAACATGTTTTGAGACTGCTGTCATACACTTTGGATGAGATGCTGGGATGACAGGTATGTTTGCAGGTACATTCTCTGACTATGTACAAGTCTCACTATCAGTTATATGTCATTAACAGCTGCCTACATTTCTTGGATCATCACACTAATTTGTCAGGGGAACAGGGCAAAAGGCAGGTGGTGTGGGTCATTTATCAGGACATACTGGGCAGATTGGAATAGTTGAGGGGTATAAAAATGCATACCACTTTCTATTTGGGCATTCTAGCAGAATCTGTCTAGTTGTTAAGTGTATATATGCATACAACTTTCTCTCTGAACATTCTAACAAACAGTGTGCAGTTGTGTGGAATGATTATGCATACAACTTACTGGCACTCCTGGGATCCAAAGCCCTGCTGTGTGTGACAAAAGCATTACAGTTAAGATCACTGTACATTATGCTATCAGGCAATTGTTGTGAGGTTTTGCAATGTATTTAGTCTAATATGAATGACCTGTTTGTACTTCCAACATTGTTATACAGCACTTCATACACATTTTATCTGCATACCACAGTGTGGGTAACATTGCTTATTACAACAGTACTATTTAATAACTGCAACAGTACAACATATGACTGCAGAGTAATCAGAAGCAATGCAGGTGTTACATCTTTATTTGCAGCATATTACACAATTCTGTATACTGGTACAACACTTTCTGAGGCTCTTACATTTATTTGTTATGACAGTACATGCAGGCTATTTACTAACCTGCCTCGCGATGCATCCTTTGCAGCCTAGCATCATAGGCTTGCTGGTACGCAGCACACTCATCTGCAGCTGTCAGAGAAGTACAGTGACATTCAGCCATACCTATCCATAGTATACACAAACTAGGCAATTATTAACTACATAGTGGAAGGAGTACTTACTCAGTTCTGGGGCATTCTGCATCTGCTTTGCTTCCTGGATCCACTGTTCCAGGACATCCCCCCTCTGCCACTTCAGGTCTGCATGGTGGTGCCTGACCTGCTCACCAGTCCGGGGGATACCTGTGGCACTAGTGAGGTCATGGGAGAGACTGTCCCAGGCCTCTGTTTTGTACTGAGAGCCCTGGTACTGGCCCTGCAGTAGTCTCCTGTCATGGTGCTTTACCAGGAGCCATACCATGAATTTGGACTCCTGGATGCTCCAGCACTGCACTCTAAAGCTAGTGCCTTCTCCCACTCCAGTCATTCTGCCTGGAGGGGGATGCTACAACCAGTTATGGGCCATATTCCCGCCTCTTCGGTTTAAGTATGACCGGATTCCCGCACTTTTCTGTAATTGGCCGGTTTCAAAAAGGCTAAATCTTATCCTATTCATTACAGGTTATATATGTGTCTGGTATCCGTGATTTATGTGTACATACACTGTATGGGGTCCTGGGGACTCAACTCTAGATTTACTGCAGTACTCTAATTCACATATTTATGGTCTGTGGCAGGTTAGAGAACATTGCACTGTACATAGATTCAGTTCACATGTTTGATTTGATTTCCCCGTGGTGAGGATTAGTTTGCTGATACCTCCTTTATATGTATTGCTATCATGGCATAGTGGTTAACTACTGTGATGTACAGGGTCCTGAGTTCTAGCCTTGCAGAGGTTTTTTATTTTGCTGCTGGCCAGAACACGAGCTGTTGGGTACTGAGTGATTAAGGTGCTTTAAAGCAGTTGTAGGCAGGTGTGCGTGGGTTTGCACGGAGCTAAGCAATGCTAACCTCCGGTTACAGTTTCTTACACTCAGTTAGCCTCTACATTGCTTCACCAGTGTGGTACTTGCATACCGGCGGCCAAACAGGCTTACACCCGCTTGCTCCCACACTTGCAAATGCACTGCATTTGGCATTTGCATCTGATACTCACACCCCTGGGTGGGGGTGAGGACTACAATAATACCTTGTGATGCCTATTACATCGGCTTACATGTCTACAGTGGGGTGTTGCGACCATGTGTTCGTAGGTGTTGCGTAGTGGGTTATGCAATGACACATATGGTCATACTGTACATAGCCATATCAACTGGACTGTGCTGTGGTGAGACCCATATCAGGAATGGCTGTCCATTAGGTGTAAGCATGCCAGTTGACTGTACAGAATCCGCGGCCTGTCCAGAGTTTGCTTCATACTATTGGTGTGTTCCTCTTACAATCTGCACCTGTCTGGCAAATACCTGGGAACTGACATCATTAAATGCAGACAAGTAATTGGGTTTAGGACCCCACATCCTTCAGCTGAGTCATGCTAATGCATACCTATTATTCTATCAGCTTTCTAAGGTTGTAAGTAGAATATGTGCTTTCTGTCCCTATTTGTTCCCCCAACGGTTTATGTTCTGTCCAGTGGTTTTGCTCTTAGGGGTTGAGAGGTATGGTCATAAGCTCTGCCCATTTCAGAATATTACTTACATCCCCAGGGCAGTCCTAATACAACTGCACCAGCCAACAACTGCACCAGCCAACACCTGCACGCCTAGGCCCATAATTGCATACCCATATTTCTCCCACCTGCCCCTCCTCTACAGAACCCATCCTTACTCTGGGTGCAGGTCAGTTCTGAACACACCACTACATGCTGCCCACTCTCCACTTCACAGAACCCATGTCGTACGTTGTCTCGACCCATGGGTCACCAGTTTTGCACAACCTACTGGTCCGTGAACATATACAGCCTGGTTTGATGAATCGTTACAGTGACTGGCTCCAATGATCATTAATTTTTGGGGTGTCCCACAAGGGACATTGATGTCTTTGTTTCAGGATTAGACCTGGCTGATCACTCCCACTGGTACTATCCTGCCTGTGGTCTGGGAAGCAGTGGTGTGTTTACTAGTATCATGTGTTTGTATGTTTCACCTGTCTAGGTGGGGGTGGTTGATGCTACGTGCTACACATTTGTTGATTGGACTCCTCACCCCCATTTGCACGGCCTATGAACATATGTAATTCGTAATCGCTGCATCATATCCTAGCTATTTACATGTGTATATTTACACAAACACACACACACACACACACACACACACACACACACACACACACACATATATATATATATATATGTATATATATATATATATATATATATATATATATATATATATATATATATATTACTATATACAGATATATCTGCATATGAATACATACATGTATATATTTGTATATTGCTGTCTATGTATATCTAACAACATATGGGTGTATGGGTGTCTGCATTTGTATATATCTATATGTGGGTATGCATATGTATTCTGTCTCTGTATGTATACATTTGTACTATGGAGAGGGAGAGGTATATCTCCATGTAGCTATGGGTAGATATACACACACATTCCTCTACATACATACATCTACATCTGGTTATGCCGTTCTTTGCCATGTAGATTAGACTTTGCTGCAGTGGGACTCGTAGCGGGTGTGGCTGCTCATTGGGCGACACCTCTGCCCAATGAACACTTTTTCTCACATCCCTGGGGCTGTCCATATAGACCCACATCAGCCAACACCTGCAGACCTAGAACCATAACTAGCTACCCATAGTTCCCCCACTCACACCTCCTCTATGGCACCCATCTTTACTATGAGTGTAGGTTGGGTCTGAACACACTACTACACGCTGACCACTCTCCACTTCATGGGACCCATGTCGTACGTTGTCTCGACCTATGGGTCATCAGGCTTTCCCACCCTTGTATTCCGGGTATGTACACACCCCAGCCAGAATGGTCATCATATCGCCTTCCTTTGGTTATATGTCATTTTTTGGGGTGTCCCGCAAGGGATGCTCCTGTCTGTGTTCCAAGATTAGATTTCACGGGTGCACTCTGTACCCCCCCGGTTGTTTCTGGGGAGCTGTAGACTATTTACATTGTTTGTGGGTTTGTGTGTATGTTTCCTCTGTCTGGCTGGGGGGGGGGGTCATGCTACGTGTTACATGTTTCTTGCTTGGACGCCTCACTTCCATTGGCCTAGCCTGTGAACATATGTCATTCTTGTGTGCTGTTTCCTATAATAGCTGTATATCTGTGTATATCTACGTACACAGACACACACACACACACACACACACACACACACACACACACACACACACACACACACACACACACACATATATATATATATATATATATATATATATATATATATATATATATATATATATATAAAAACCTCTGGTTACAGTTTCTTACACTCAGTTAGCTTCTACTTTTTGTAATCTGTGTAGGCAATGCATACCCCTGTGCAAACACACTTAAACACACTTACTGGTGCTTATATATGCTTACTACTGCTTATTTATGCTTAAACCTGCTTACTAGTGCCTTATTCATTATGACACTGACACTTCAGTCCAGTTCACTTTTAATTATTATTATGCAGGTTATACAGCAGACAGATGTCAAAATATGTTCATAAACAGATTACCAATGGCAAATGGTTTCTACTGCAGTGGGATTCGAACAGGAATGTATGTTCGTTAGGCGGATGCTCTAACCACTAGATTATTGCTGTGCTGCTTCATTTGCATATATACCCATATACCCATGGATCCCAGTTCCCCAAACACCCTCCCCAACACTTCACTGACACAGCAGTCATCCATTCTCCAGTTGGATACACGGTGTATCCACACCACTACACATTGGCCACTCCCTACTCCCGTAGACCCATCCCATGGGTTGACTTACTCCACGTATCCTCAAACATCCCAAACTTTTAGTCCTCAAACATTGAAATGAGTGACCCATAAGACACTATTCACAATTTTTGGGATTGCTGCTACTCTTTGCCAACATTTAAAGACACTGCCATTTGCAGGACCCTGATAAGATGCCTTCTTATCTCTGCAGTTTGTACTGTTGCCATGTCCTTACTGTTTTAGTAAGTATATCTCATCTGGCTTCCTTAGTTTATCTACTGTCATATTTTAATGATGTTCTTTATGTTTTTTTACCCTTAAAACAGTATATCATATACTTCTCCCTTAAGTGTTGCTCTTGGTATTTTTCATCCCTCTCTTTTATTAATGCATAAAGCTGTGTGTGTTTTTCCCAGAACCTGCCTTTTCCTGGTTTCTTAGTTTCTAATACCTAAGTTTATATTTGATTTATTTTATTTTTTTGCTGATCCTGACCTGTTGGCTTCATACCTAAACTATTTTGTTTTTTGCATAATACCTGCTATGCCACGGTGGTGCAATGGTCAGCATTGTCACCTCACAGCAAGAGTCTCTCTGGTTCAATTCTCAGCTGGAGTGCCTTCTGTGCGGAGTGTGCATGTCCTCCCTGTGGTCAAGTAATGTTTAAAGACATGCAGGTAGGTGCGTGTGTGAATAGGTGTGCCTTCAGTAGAAGGATGGGCTGGCAACTTGGCACCATAAAAATCCACTGCCAATCATAAGCAGACCGGTGATCCGCTTTGGTGACCCCTAACCAGAAAAAGTCAAGGCATTTGCTTTACTTGCTATGCTTTCTTTCCTTTGTTCTCTTGAACCACACCACCCCTTCCTGGCTGCTGTGCACAAGTGCTCAGAGGAAGTAAAGGAGGGAGGCATGGAGATGTTTGAGAGCAGTTATCACTATTTCCTTGTCCATGGGTTACAATGAGGGAAGCAACCTGTCACATAAGCCCAGCATGTGTGAAATGTTTTAGAACACACAATAATAAACATTTTTTGGCTTCAGTTCAGGGACTTTGGAAGCTTTTAAAGCATTTTAACCTGCTACAGTTATACTATATATTTATATATTTATATTTTTCAGGCTACTACACTTGCTATTTTCTCTTGTTCTTATCATAAAAGGACAGAACAGCAGTTTCTTTATGACAGGCTACCTGAATTCCTTTCACCCTTCTTGCAACTAACGTTTATATTTCCTCCCTTTGGTACCCCACCCAGTCTCTGTGGCACACATCTGAACTGCAAATACTTTTTTTTCTTCTGGCAACTGGCAAATGTGGAGAGTCTGAGAGATAGTGGTGATTATTCTGTGTCAGAGGATAAGTTGTCAGCATTTCTAGAAAGTTAGCATTACTGGCTGGAAAAAAAAGCTGTTTAAAAGCTATTTTTTTTGTTGTTTTGTTATGCACTGAGCTGTGCTTTGCTCAACAAATGCAGACACTGTGATTGTAGTTTTACCCCCAGCAAGCCAACTGAGAGCCAAACGCTTTAGCAGGCTGTGCTAAAGCCCTACCTTATTTAGGAAGTTACTGCAAGCTATTTTTACCTTAGTAGAACATCTACAAAAGTTAATAACTATACTGAGACTGTTTTGTTATTCACTATTATATGATATTCTGCACTCATAATAATTTATAAAGTATAAGATGCACTTAATAGCAAACCAAATTCCATTCAGGTAAGTCTTATATCCCTAAGTGTATATACTCACACCAAAATGAAAGGTCAGCCAATTCTTCCCTCAGCTGCCAACCTGAAAGTATTTGGTTTACTAAGGCAGTGTAGCAACTGCCTGATGATTATGTGCAATAAACTATTACTTACACGATCACAAGGTACCTGTAAGAGATGAAAATATTTAATTAAAATTGAGGAACAGTTGCTATAGAAAGAAGTCTCTGAGCACCACACACTTCTATTGCACATTGCACAAACACATGAAATATTATCAGATGATGAGGCTGTAAAAAAGTCATTACCTAAGCCTCTGAGGTCATACAAGACAAGGTGCCAGTGGAAATTAAAACCCAAAACACATACTGCTACATCCACAGCCAAGATTCACCAGGCAAAAACTTAGGCTACACAATGCACACTTGAATTTTCCACTAGAAATACTGGTGATATGAGATGCTATAGTAAGATACAAAGACTCTATTCTCACAAGGTTGGACAGAAATATGGTGATGGTGAGTTGTCTTTCAGGTGCCATAATCTCCAATATCTTGACAGCTCTCAACACCTTTAGAATGATCAGATATGCTGTGGAGGTGGTCAGTGTGAGTGTAAATGACCTGGCACTCAAAACCCTAAGGAATAATCAGAGACAAATTTCAGAGCTCTCCATGCATGTCAGAAATGCAGGAAAGACTCTGGTAGCATGTAGAATCTTACCTTGGCCAAGAATGATAACAAGGTACAAAGAAGAGATTAGTTTATAGCAAAAATTGTTTCTGCAACTGATGTCATTTGAGGGGATCCTGTATGTTTCAGCATGAAATGAACTACTGCATAGCCCTTCTTGCTTTCCAAAGGATGGCCTGAACCTTATTCCAGGGCTTCTGTATCCTGGCTAAAGCCTTTGTTGCCTCTACATGCCTTTTCAGTCAGTGTCCAGCTAATGGAAATATCAACCTAAAAATCTGGCAAATAAGGCATGGGTAACATCAGTGCTGCTCACTGCTAGGAGTATAAGTAACAGATCACTTGACCATGAAGCCCTCTGCATTTGAAGCACATTCATGTGAGTATTATTACTGAAACCTGGTTTAACAGTGCAGAAAGCATCCGTCTATACCAGGGTTTTGTACCTACCATGCCTTTAGACCTGATGGAAACTGTGGTAGAATATCCTGCCAGAGACTCATGAAGAGAGTGCATTGACATTTGTTTCACTGTAACTAAAACCAACCATCAGATCATATCATGCTACTGGACCCCCTTGAAGACCCATAAAATCTTAGCCATTTCTTAAATACATTGGATGAACTTCATATATACAAAAACTTGATCATCTTGGAAGAATTTAACTACTTGTCAATAAAATGGGAGACCTATACCTCAAATTTAGGTTACACCCAAAATGTTTAGTTTTTATAAACAATAATTCCCTGAATAAAATAATTCAAAGAGTCCAGTAGGGGACAAATATTCATGAGCTGGTTCTTACAAATATTGTATCCATATATACTATGCCACCAGTATACCACTTCTCAGTGTAACCTTCTCTTTCAAAATCCCTAAACCAGCAGATGCAAATATTACAGTATTCAAATACTTCAAATGGACCAACTTCCTATTCTTTGGGGTGGTCTCAAAAGTTCAAGTATAACTTTTACTTCCAAAATGTTGACACAGCTAGTAGCTATACAAATAAATCTTACTCTCAGTTGGAAAACTGTATAAGTCTGTCACTCCCTACCAAAACTAAACTAAATAGGAAAGGTAAGAGCAAATCAGCCTAGTTGTCCACATGCATAAATACCATTGTGATAAAATGAAAAAGCTTATTAGAATATATAGCGAAACTAAAGACCCACAAATGAAGGTCAACATCAAAAGTTTATCCAAGGTGCTGAAAAATACCATCAGGAAAACAAAAGCTTCCCATGAACTTAACTGGCATTGGAAGCTACAGATGGTTACAAATTCATCATTCCTTACACCAGGAAGATGAGAAATAACTCCCAATCTTTGTTTTGAACTTATTCATAATGGCACCACCTACTCTGGTGGATATTGAAAATTTATTTGTACACATATTTGGTGAAAATTTCACCCCAGACAAATCTGTGCAAAATTCACATATACCTAAAGATCTTAAACCTCTGTCTTCACAAAACAATTGTTAAAAGTACTCTCCTAAACAATGTCCAATACAATGAAATAAAACTTTTTGAAGGATAGACAAGATCTATCAGATGGTGCACTGGTGCAGCAATTTGCATTGTTATCTCACAATAAGAGGTTGTCCAGTTCGATTCTTGGCTGGGGTGCCTTCTGTTTGGATTTGGCATGTCCTCCCTGCATCCATGTGGGTTTCCTTCCATGTTACAAAGACATGCATCTGGTGCAATTTTCCCCAGGTCTCCACTGAAAACTGTCTTGTTCCAAGTTGGACTTTCCCGATAAACAAATGTTAAATAAAATAAATAAATGAATCTAGTTTGCTTAAATAAGACATTCCCCAGGATTTAACAAAATCCATGTAGGCACTGTGTAGAGCCTAGATGGAATCTATCCATGTTCATGGTGACAGTTCCCCCTCTGCAGTGTGCCATGCATATTAATGAGGGTGCGCTGCCAAGGGAGAGCATAAGAACAGGAATACTGAATCAGTGTAGGGAGATGTGTCAAGGCTACCCATGGTTGCGGATGCCTGTTCAGATGTTATGTACAGGATGAGGCTCCCTATAATCCTCCTAGCCAGTGTTCAAATGCTGTGAATTGTGTTAAATGTGTAATATTTCATTTTTATGATTTTTTTTCTCTTTCTCCATGTTTGCCAAGCTGTGCTCACATATACACAGCTGACACCTGCTTCAAATCTAAAAATAGAAACCGGATGTAATTAATTATCATAATCAATTTTTGTGATTTTTAGAACTGCTGTTTGCGTGGTGCGCACGGTGTCAAGTCGAGCAGTGCTTATACATATATAGCCAACACCTGCCAGACATCTAAAACTAGAAATGGGATGTAATTAATTATTTAGTTGTAGGTCTGTTTAAGCGTGTTTGCACGGCATTGTGCTCAGCATCACTAACAGCCAGCTGACTCATATATGTGAAGGTATACAAGCTTTCATAATATCGAAGTAGCTAAATGGGTAGAGTTACAGCCTTACGTGTAGTAGGTCCTGGGTTCAAGTCCATAGCAGGCAGAACATGTCTGTAAAACACTGTTTTTGTTTAATTTAATAAAACATTGTGAAATATGGCAGTGCCTCATGGTGCTAAGTACTGCTCAAACACGATAAATGCTGCTTAAACATGCTGACCACTACTAGAGTTTGCTCGCTGCTAAGCTTCGCTAAAACCACAGTTGTGTGAGTTTTTGCACTACTTAGCTCTGCTTAGCTGATTTGCATGATGCTAAGCAACATGGCACTTTTTTTGAATGATGCTCAATGGCATGTAAGGGTGAGAAAACAGCCTATATTAAGCGCAATAGGCAGGAATTAGGCACCATTCTTTGGAGTTCAATCAACTGTTGATATGGCAGGCTCTGCTGGTGAAGGTGCATGCTTTCTGGTGTAGAGATGGGGTGTTTAGGACTCCAGGGTCTTTTTTGTGCTCCTGGTAAATTACCATGAAACCAGGATAATGCAGGGTGCGTTCCAGGACTCAGAGTGTAAGGTGGAGCACTGGGACAGGGTGGCCAGGGAACTCACCAGTGCTACAGGTATCTCCTGTGCTGGTGAGCAGTGTTGTCACCATGATGATGACCTGAAGAGGAGAAAGAGGGGAAGCTTGGACACCTGGGTCCAAGAGACGAGAGATGGGCATGCCCCACATATATGTAAGTATGTTTTCCACTGTTTTGACAAAATGCAAGCTGAATATATGCAAAACTGGTATGCACAATGGTGAGCTTCTCTCCCAACAGCTGCAGCTAAGAGGACTAGCAATCTTCAGTCTCACGCTGGGTGCCTGGCCAGGTTATGCCGTGAGTGTGGTAAGTACAGATTTATTATGCTAACTGTAGTGCAATAAACAAAAAGTAAAACATTTACTGCAATAAAGTATACACAATAAAAACTGTAGTGTAATAAATGAGTAAGTAAAACTGTAGTGCAATAAATGGGCAATTAGAACTCTAGTGCAACAAATGAACAATAACAGCTGTATTGCAATAAGCAATAAACAATACCAATAACAGTAAGCAAAATGGTGTTCAGCAGGATTGTGTTGTCATAACCATTGCAGTAGAGCTGTATGCATTGCTTGTCTATGGTAAGGTAGCTGCAGTCAAGTGTAACACTGTAATAGCTGTAAAATGCAAAACTAATGGCCTGCAAACTGTATTGCTCAACTCATAGTATGGTCCAAGGTTGTCTCCAGGTGAATATCAATCATCTAATGCTCTCTGTTACTCCTACTCTAGGTAATAAACGTATATGGGTCGAGGTAGCCTATTCTAAGGGCAGATATTGTGTGTGTACTTCACAGAGAATTATCAGCAATACCAATAAAGTGTTAAGCAGCATTGATGATTTCTAAATAAATCATTGTCGTGTTACACATAATATACATTAATATGTATTCGAATTGATAACTATGCTGTTCCATTCTATTAATACTAACTATGGTTTGGTTATTACTAACCTTAGCTTATTGCTAAAACTCATTTACCACAGAGCGTCAAGGTAAGCAGGTACTGGCTGATCCGCCTACCTTGCCTCCTCCCATGACACTGGGTCCCAGCATGTCTAGGACCCAGACCGGTGGTGCTTCCTCTGCTGCTCCTGCACTACCCATGGCATTGTGTAGTTACTCCCCATAAGAGGGGGCTGGGCCCTCCTCTGGGTGCGATGGTGAAAGGAGAGTTGTCACCTGGTCTGAGCTGCCGGTTTTGGTGTGCAGGATTGTCTACCGTGGTTTTGACAACCACCTGCACCAGATCAAGGACATGCTGCCAAACCTGGTGGGGCAGCTTCACCCTGGTGCCCAGTGTCCACAACTGCTACCCCATGGGCAGTGACGGAGCAGTGCTGACAGTCCCATGGGTGGGGATGTGAGTCATGCTGCTGCCTTGTGGGGGCACATGTGACTGAGATTCCATAACACCCTTCATATCCAAGGTGTTCACCCCCTTATGTGTCACACACCGCCCCTGCCAGCTGTCTTGTCTGTCTTGTCTGTCTGCAAATGCATCCTTACCTACCCAACTTACCTCCACCATGTGTACCTATGTCCCTTCCCCAACATTCCACTCTTACCTTAAAAAAAAAAAAAAATGGACATCTGTCCCAAAAAAAAAATATATATATATATATATATATATATATATATATATATATATATATATATATATATATATATATATATATATATTGTCCCATACATATCTCTGCATTTCACACACGTGCTCACTGGACACACGTAATTTGGTCCAATTGGCTTGACAACACAGGTATGTTGTCCTCACCCCTCTTTCTGGGGTTGAGAGCTCAAAGTCATGTACAAATTCTGTCAAAGTGCACAGTTGTTGCTATACAAGAAATGAATAGCTATGGTTCTTTCCAACACCCTTCCTGCACACCCCTACCTGCTATTCACTATGTTTTTCTGCCTACTTGCACCCCATTTCTCCACTTTCCTATCTCCCCATTTTTCTTTCTTTATATTTTTTAGTGCAATGCTGCACAATGGGTCACATCTCGCCACTTTGCTAAGCTCAGCTAAATGGAGCTATATTGACTATATGTGTTTTTAAAATTGTAACAAAATAAACAATAAGTGAGAGGGTCACTAAAAAAAAAATCAGTAAAAACAAAATGAAAACTCCAGCAAAGCTAGAACCTCCACTGAGTGACCTCCCAAACCTCTTGTATTAGAAGCACATGGGATACATGCAAACATCAGGTGTTTCAGCTAATTGGTGATTCTGAATGCCCATGACTTGCTTCATTGTTTTAATAGACAATTCAGACCAATAAAGCCAAACCCCGCTAGCTGTGGATATGCATATTTTGGCCTTGGTATGACTTCATCAGCACAGCATAGGTTCAGAGGTTCATAGGTAGGTACTAGGCTATTGGCCCTAGGGCCTATATAAGTCTAGCCAAGAAATGTACCCTGGCTTTCGCCACCCAAGAAAATTATTTTCCTGTTTCCCTGTTGAGCAGAGCCACAGAAGTGATCCCTGGGGTGAATTTCCCATTTCCCATCCAATCATCAAGATTTTTCTTAAAGAGTGCTAATGAGGAGCTCTGTTTGACATAGATAGATAGTCTGTTCCAGAGTATGGGAAGTCTGTGGGACAGGAATCTATTCCTCCAGCATGTTCTGTTTATTGTGGTGACAAGGTTTAGGTCCCTAGAGCATGTAGCTCGGATGGATTGGGATTTCTTTAAGTGGAGCATGTCCAACAGCTCTGGGTTTGACATAGCTTTGTATGTCAGCCAGAGATCGCCCCTAAGTAGGTGATATGAGATGGAGTAAAGCTGTAGTTTTTTGAGACAGTCTGCGTAGGGCATCTGTTTGAGGCCAGTAATCCTCTTTATGAGGTATTTCTGTGGTCTTTCCAGTTGTTGTAGATGTCTTGTGAGGTACATACCAAAAGGGGCATTGTACTCTATAATGGGTCTAATGAGTGATGAGTAGAGGGGAACAATGACCTCTTTTTTTCTGGATGAGAATCCTTTTGTGATGAGATGAGCCACGTAGAAGAATTTCCTGACCACTGTGGCGATGTGATTATCAAAGGAGAGACTACTGTCCACCTGTGTCCCAAGGTCTCTTATCACATTTTCGGCATTAAGTAGACTACCAGCTATGTGGTAGTTCATGGGTACAGAGTTTTTACCAAATGGGATGACAATACACTGTTTGGCATTGAGCTTCAGACCATGGCTTTGACACCAGGTATCTGTCTCAGTGAGGCCGTTTTGTAGTTTGTCCATGTCATTAGGAGTTTTGATTATGGCTCCTAGTTTGCAGTCATCTGCAAACTTTGTTAGCCAAAGACCTTCTGTGTTAGCCTGCACTTCAGAGAAGTAGATACCAAACAGGAGAGGACCCAGGACTGAACCCTGTGGTACTCCACTTGTACTGGTCTGAAGTTGGATTTGGAATCCGCTACTTTCACAGTGTGGGTTCTGTCCATGAGCCAGTTGGCAACCCATCTTGTGACATAGGGATTTATACCTAGTTTAGTGAGCTTATCTATAATTCCAGAGTGGGGGATGGTGCTGAAAGCCTTGGCAAGATCTAGATAAGCTGTGTGAACCATTTTACCCTCATCTATGGCTTTGGTGACTGCTTCAAAGAAGTCAGTCAGGTTTAGGAGACATGATCTGCCTTTTACAAATCCAAACTGGGTAGGGTCCAGAGTTTGGCGATTACCAATGTCTTTGTTTATGAGTTCCATGATGATACATTCCATGGCCTTGCAGACCAGGCACATCAGGCTAATGGGGCGATAGTTCCCGGGGTCCGTCGTGGCTCCACCTTTGTAGAGTGGGATAACCGTCGCGGTGCGCCATTCAGTTGGTACAAAGCCTGAGGTGAGGCTATGATTGAATATGGTACTTAGGTAGGGTGCCATTTCATTCTGTAGTTCGTGTAGAATGCAACCTGGGATATTGTCAGGTCCCATGGATGCTGTGTACTTGGCTTTGGAGAGTGTGGTTTTACCTGTGTAGCCGTGATTATAGGAACTTTGCATTCTTCCGGTATAGAGATGGGCCCTCTAGGGGGTGAGGGGGGGGGGGTAAAGTTAGCACTGAACCTATCTGCTAGGATGTTGGCAATATCATTTGGTTCTGTATATTTAGCACCATTGTGCTGTAACTCAGAGCAGATCTGAGTGTTCCCATTGAGATTCTTGACATAGCTATAGAATGCTTTGTGGTTGTCTTTAGAGTCAGTGGCAATTTTGTTTTCATAACTAGCTTTGGAGGATTTTATGAGGATCTCAGCTTCTTACTGAGGTTGACCAGGGAGTTCCTCCAGTCATGGGATTTTACTCTTTTTTGCAACAGTTTCTTTCTTCTGTTGTAGAGTTTATTTATGGCAGAGGACCACCAGATTGGCTTCCTTTTTTTGGAGGATAACATCTTGGTTCTATTAGGGATAGCATGATCCATGCACTCGTGTAAGTGCTTATAAAGTGCATTTGTGTAGGATTCAGCAGTCATACCTCTATTGTCCATCTGCATGGGTGTCGTGAAGTTTGCCACTTCTGTCTTAAGAAGTGTGAAGTTGGCTTTGGAGAAGTTTTTTATGATGGTTTCCCTAATTGGGGGTGGGGTGGGATGTGGATGTCTAGGCTGATTAGCTTGTGGTCGGATCTGACCAACGAGGAATTGACCCCTGGTGTGGAACACTGGTTTCCCATGTTGGTAATGACCAGTGGGGGTGTGAATAAGTTGATCCAAGACATTGGAATTTATGAATTCTAGAAAACATTGAGCAAAATAGTTGGTACATGAGTAGTTTTCCCAGTTAATGGTGGGGTAGTTGAAATTGCCCATTATTAGGGTGTTGGGGTTGTACCCTAATACTTTCCAGTATATCGAGAAATGAGGAGTGGGAATCCTGGGGCATGGTGGGGGGGGGGGTCTGTATCAAGCTACAATTTGGATTGCAGTCTTGCCCAGAGTTAGTTGCACTTGGATAATCTCGGATGCATTATGCTGTGCAACTAGCACAAGCAGAGTGTTTGACTAAGCATAAGAAACACAGGGTTGTTATACCCAGCTGATCTCCATTATCATTAGGGTCACTGCAAAAATATCCCAAACAACAAACTAAAACATTAAGTAAGAAGGTCACTGAAAAACCAATCAGTAAAATGCCAGTCCCATATTTCGACCCCAAGACCATCACACCTGCAAACCACTGCATTAACCAGCCACACCACACAACTCTTAATTAAAACCGCTGGTTTAAACAAAACATAGTAATTGCCAGTTACAGCCATTAAGCATGTTTCAGTGAAGCTGCAATATGCACCTCTCTATGCCATGCAAACTTGATTAAAAACTAATGGAAAAACTGAAAGTGTACCTCAGACTCTAGCACAAGACTACACCACTAGAAAGCCTAACGCATGGTAATGGATGTGAGGCCTATGATAGCAGATGCATGTGCCCTTTTATCAGTAACATGTAGAAATACACTTGCTAAGGCATTAATGGCAAAATACATGTTCAACTGGGACCCTGGTGCAGAAATACATCCATATAAAGCCATGCACATACTGATGGATGTAAAAAAAACATTTGTTGCAGCCTGTATGTGTGCACATATATCTTGCAAATACACCTGCTGTAGCAGTGACTAATTAGCTCAGTCTGTTAAATGTCTTACAAACAGTGCATTTTGCCACACACAGTCCTGGGTTCAAATCCAGTGGTGTGTAGCAGTAAAATTACAGTATTGTGACGTCAGTAATTAATGACAGAGCCATGCACTCTTTATCCACACAATGCATTTCAAATGAAATGTATTCTTTTCAGTGATGGAATTCACAGGCAGATAGAAACACACTTTGCACATCCCTGTAGCAAAACTATAAATGCATAAAGTGCTATATCATGCATTAATATGCATTCACAGAGACATTCTACTCAGGCACTGCAAATGAGGGCCACTAATATCAAAGTGCACCACACAATCCTTTCAAACTCACAGTGCTGATGAGCACAGCTGCACAAGTAACATACACATTTTAAGTACCTGTTTGCAACAAGGACTGCCCTCATACATGCTCCAAATTGCTACCAGACTGTAACACATGGCCTGATAGTCAACCAAATGGTGGACATAGTGATACATTGATCTCATATGTTGCTCAAGGACACAACAAACATGTGGCCTAGTACTCTGTTAGTGATACCATTGCCTAACATACTTACCTTAAACACATGCCTTAATTGGACTGGAAAGGATAGCCTCACTCTGGCTCTGCCTCTACAACAAGGCTGACAAAGTTCCCACAGTTACTCCTACAGCTTGTTGTTCTCCAAAGTGATGACACTTTCTGCCTATGCCTATTATCTGTAGCAGCAGCTACAGAGTGTAGCACACATATCTCTATGTAAAAGTTGCTGCTACAGACCTACCCTCTGCGAAAAAGTAGTCTCCTCACCTCAGTAATGTCCAGCACAACATATGAGAAAGGCCCCTAATCTACATGAAGGCCTTATATATTGTACAGTGGTTGCAGGTGACTGGCTGATGATAATACAAATCAGTTGTATTGGCTGCAATTATCATTTCAGAACCACAGATTGGTTAAGAGGCAATCACCTGCTAATGAGAAGCATGTTAAAAAGGCAAGCAGCTGGCTGTGGGGAACATTGCACATATCAGCAGAGGAGTACTGCACTCCATCAGGTATGTAACCATTTTGTTTACAAGAGGATGCAGATGTGTGAATATACTTATGGGGAATAGGGATTACAGCACTAAGCCTTTCTTACAACTGTAATAATGACATGTCAATGATCTCCAGATTTGTCACACATACAGAGGATGTGCAATACATCAAGGGTGGAATGTATATTGTCAATGTGGCACAGTGGGCTTGTGGGACTCTCCCTTTATAGTGGTTGTAATCACACACTGCTATTTGTTTGGCACAGTTGTTCTGATATATTATCAGGGTAGTTGCCCCTTGGGGACACACTACAATAGACTCCAGTGTTGAATGTATGATCATACAGCAGTATCTGTCATGGCACACACAGGAGTACCTGACTATCAGTAGTATCCTAGTTGTACCCACACGCTTAGTATGTTTGCACACTATGGAATATGACATGTGTGATCAAGTAGTTGATATTGCCAGCCATTCTGCCCTTGCTGTATCTGTACATAGTGTACTTCCACACATGTGATCCTGACATGTTCCCATGTTGTTGTCTTTCAGGAAACATATGTAAGATGCTGTGCAGCTTTCTCGGATGCAATGAATGAGTTAATACGGGAAGGAGTCTGTCAATACCATGAACTCCTACTGTCCAGAGAAAGACACAATAGGGAACAGTGGGAGGCATTGTGAGCTGACCTTGTCCATGATGTCAATGCCACAGGTTATCAGAGCAGAACATATGAGCAGGTTTGACACCATGCAATGGACATGAACAATGTCATTTGCAGAAGAGCAGCAAATGTAGCCAAGGATCGTGGCACCACTTGTGGAGGGCTTGCAATAGAACAACAACTCTCAGCCACAGAGGAATTCCTGGCAAATCTAGGCACACATGACAGCTCCCAGGCATCCATCACACCCTACATCGTGGATGTGGGTGCCACAGTTTCCATGGCAGAGAAGCATGTAGGTAAGCTTAGTTTCATCAACACTGCAATACTGTAGCAGTCAGTGTGTCAGGGCATACATAGTCTTACATGGGTGTCAGGTCTGTCTGCTTTGGGGGGGTTTACTGCAGTTTGACTGTCATGCTCAGATTTTGACCAATATAACAATTAACACAGTAACTACTGTAAATGTGAGCTATATGGACGTATTACCTTGTGATGGTGGAAGATGTGGTGGTACTGACATTACCTCTCTCTCAACTTTTCACAGGCCTGTCAGATATTGGCCTAGCGCATGGTCCTGCTACTGGTAAGCATGACACTGTGTTGTTATAGATGTAGGTTTACAGCAGTGTAATCCCTAGACTGTCATCCCAGGCCTGCTACCTGCATTGCTGTACTGTTGGCATGATTGCCAACTGCACACATATATTCTGACTGTACACATGTTAGATTTATATCTGTGCCTTCTAGGTGTGACCACACTGATAGATGTGACATTATTGTCAGGACACTACAGAGTGTCATATGTGTCAACTGTGCAGAGTCTACACAAATGTCAACATCGTACCCCACTGTTGCTGATGAGATTGCAGTGTAATAACATGTTATCTACAAGCAACTACAGCAGTTAGTGAGAAAAGTACTGTCCTCATGTCCTACTATATGAGTTTGAGTTTTCAAGTCATAGTGACAACAGTTTATAGAGCCTTACATATATAACAACATAGTACTGCAGAGCATAATAGTGCAGGTATAAATGTACTGCTTTTTCCTTTCTTATCTCACGTGACTGGGGGGTTGGTTTCTGTCCCCTAAACAACCTGATGTCAATGTCTCCTTAGACTCTGATGATTATGGTGGCCACAGTGGGGCACAGATGAGGGATTCAGGGGCTGAATCTGTTCCAGAGGTTGACATCCCTCTTCTGCCCTCATTGTCACCACACACAGTCAGTATGCCCACACATACCCAGTCCCTGGAGGCCACAGATACTGGACAGTCAGAGGGTGTGGACATTGATCAGGAAAGTGTAGAAACTATGGCTTCAGTGAGTGTAGACATTGGCCATAGCCAGACAGCTGGCAAGGTTCCACACAGGCGGATTGATAGGGGTGCTTGTAGGAGGTCTGCTGTCCATCAACCACCTGTTGCAGGTGTCATACCGCAGGTCACTTGGTGCATGTTTCTGTTTGTCATGGAGGCACAGGCATGTTCTGAATGGAACTCCAGATGTATGTTTAGGGTTATGGTTGCAGCACAGCCTGACATCCGTGACTGCCTCCACCACACTGGGGACACCCTGGATCTGTTCACTGATGCAATGGACAGAAGGGGGACTGAGGCAGTATCTGTGTTAGAATGCACAGTGCCTGTGCTGGAACATGTGGTTGGAGTTGAGCATCAGACTTGTGGACATAGATCGGCAACCTCATCTGCTGAGAGTCCACGGGGTTGTGCACAATCATGCTCCCATAGTGGCAGTACATCCAGCACTACAGACGGGAGTGTGCTGTCCACACAAATATGTGGCAGGCCATGGGCTTGTGATCTTGGGGGTCCCATGAAGGACATGGTCCCAGCAGACATCAGTCACCATCAGATACTAGCACCACTTCTGATCTTTGGCATGGAGGTGCCACAACAACTCCTGGCAGAGCCAGTTTCCGTATTCAGGACCGGAGATGGTAAAATGTCGGCTCTACCATATATGGTCCACAGCTGTTCAACATATACATATGTAGGGCTAACATTGAGCTTGACTGTGTACATGCACAAACTCACACACCACTGTCAAATGCAGGTCACCTACAGGCACACATGGCACCTTTCTATGGTCCATCTTACCTGCTTCTGTTCCTGACTCACACACATACTGTCAACCACTTGAGTCAGCCTAGGCCTCCTGCACCCTCACCAAACACCCTGTGCAAGTGATGATACCCATGTTACATCCCTGTCATCCTCGTCATCGATGCAGGGAAATGAAGCTATGTGTCTGATGCACAGGGTAACTATATTAGTTAACATGTACTTGTGTAATGCAGTGTTATTTTGTCATGTCAATTGTAGTGCTTACTGACAGATACTGTATGCTGGCATTTGTCATTAATATGCCACATACTTTTATGTACCTTATGTTGTATGATGTTGCAATGGCTGTATACTTACACAATGAAAGGTGTGTCACGGACCTGTTTCTGTTTCAGGAGTCTGTTGGGATAACCTATGGATACACAGCACCAATAAAGCAGTACAGGATGGCATGTCAGCACAGCAGAAATATGTCTTGAGCAAGGTACATCTCCATAGGTTTATACGTGTATAACAGGCTAACAAGGACAATAGCATCATTCAGCATACTCATGCATCCCTAATGTGTGAAAAGGTCTCCTACCTTTGATAAGTGTCATCAGGGTTTTGGGATCTAATACATCTACAAGCTGTACTGCTGGAGATGACCCATCTACAAATATCTTGTGTCCAGTATAGACAGTTGTCCGACACCAGTTATGATTGCTGTGTTCTGCATCCCATTGTGTAACCTGTACATGATGTGTGTCACAGCAGATGTGTGCTTCATATGGGGTCTATATTACGTGATCGAACGTTTAGGTGATTGGACATCTAAACATTGACACGTAAATGTCGAAGTCTGACAATCACGAATGGCCATTTCTGCAAATTTTTTTTTCCCTGGGAAAAAATGTGCTTGGCCATCATTGGTAATTTGTCCTTTTCCCCAATGTAGAGCGATCTCAGAGTTGGTATATTTAGTTAGGGAGGTGTGGGGGGCAAAGCCCCCCACTTGATTAGTGTTCAAAGGTTCATTTTGTTTATGCCAACCAAGCAAATTTTTTTTCCCAAGGAAAAAATTCACGTAAATAGCCATTCATGGGTTTAAGGGTTCGACAGTTCTGTGTCGATGTTTAGGTGTTCGATCACCTAAATGTTCAATCATGTAATATAAACCCCTTCATATGCATGGGGGGGTGCTGTTTCATGTAGGGTGTACTGTCTGTGTTGCATACCTGTCTCTCCAATATGTACTATGTATACCACAGTGAGGTTGTAGGCATGTAGAACAGGTGAGACATGTTAATCCTGCTATGGATATGCGAGAGGTACACATTGCTATCTGACACATCCCTGTATGGAGCCATACATGTTCCCTCCAAAGCATTTGGGAGACAGACTACACATGTATGGTCTTGACACAGACTCCATAAGACATGTTATCTACACTGTGTATTGCTGTACCATGGAACCTATGTGGCTGCTACAGTTGTACGATATGCCTGTGTAGTGACATAGCAAGGGTGCCATTGCATACAATGATAGTTGTGATGACTGCCACATTCATTGTAGCAGTGACAGCCTGGGATGTACATCCCAAATATGGTGGTATTGGTTGTACAACATTGAATGCATCCCCATATCTTACCGACCAGTGAAAGTCAAAGGAAACATAGCTCTACTGTGTGTGGTGTGTGGACACTACAATATTTTCCAGGGGTGTATGATTTCCCAAATGATAGCATTGTGCAGTTGTTGGCATTTAGTCTTTGTCAGTGGCTCAAACAGCAACTGACTGTGTCTTAGCCATCCTGGATAACTGTTGGTTCTGTGTGGGATTCTGTGACAGCTCCTAATATGCAATCACCTGCTAATGTACTCAGTCAGTGGTCACTGACAGTGGCTGTGACTGCAGAGAGGGAATGGCTAGAAGTGGTACGCCAATAGTGGAGAATGGTGAACTCCACTGATGACTGGCATCATTGCAGTGTAGGTCTACCAATGTTATCTTCCCAGAGTATGACTGTCAACCACTTGCCTATCCACCAGCTGACATAACACTCTGTAGATAACGTACACAGTTTCCAGCAAGGCCTGCTGGTCTAATATTGTTAAACGCCTTGTCAGGTCGTGGATGGTGGAGTGAGATATATTTCTGTCATCCATTGCACAGTGTAACAGTCAATGGGCTCCGCCGGTTACAGTCGGTAGGCATGATCTGGCCTTGAGCAAAAGTAACAGGGTTTGGTTTGGTGTCAGTAGGTATACGACAGTGTTAGTGTTTGTATCCATGCTAACTCCTTTGATGGCATTTCAAGTGACATTTATTTACTTGCATTTGTTTACCAGGATGGTCCACTGGGCCAAAAGTGCCCATTTTCATTGGAGTCCAGGGGAAGAAAGTCTAAGACAGTACACATACCATACAGAATATATTAATGAAGACATTTAGTACATATTATTAGCCGGTTATAAATATTTGTGAAACAGTACATACGGTAAACATACTCACATCTAAGACAGTATACATGCAGTATATAGAGTATATAAATGAAAACATTCAGTACATATAATTTTCAGCTTACATATATGTGTGTAAAACACTTCATGCAGTAGATGCAGAGCAGATACAGGGATTAGTTAGAGTCTTGGTAATTAAACATTATAACACATTTAGGTGGTGATATAACAGAGAGACAGGCTAAATGAGTACTTTTACAGAAATCAGTTAAAGTCTGATGGCACAAGTACTGCTATAATAGTGAGGTAGGCTACATGAGTACCTGATTGTCTACACCTGGATAAATAGTAGGACTGTTTACCGGTGAGGAAGTCTGTAAGGGTAAGTATGAGAGGGGAACTAAAACAGGAAGGAGAGGCAGAGTAGATAAATTAGACATAAGGATATGAAAGGATGATACCAGAGGAGTAGAGGGGGGTGGGGTGGGAGCAGTTGCGATAGCTGAAGTTAGGTTATATATGAGATGTAGTGTTAGCACATGTGCACAGCCATGATGGGGAGACGTGTTGTTTCAGGGATCTCTTGAAGAGAGTTGCTGAGCAGGTTGATCTAAATGTTGGGGAGAGGGAGTTCCACATCTTTGCGATGGTAAAGGAGTAAAGCATCTGACCAGCTGAAAGTTTAGATTTTTCTACCTTTACAAACAGTTGGTTGTTGGATTGGAGAGGTCTGTTTGGATGATACAGAGTAAGTACAGAAGATAGAGCAGGGCACTTTGATGGCTTATAAATGAGTTTGTGAGCTGTAGTTAATTGGATAAAAGTATGATAGTTAGGAAGTTCTAGCCAATTTAGTTTGAGTAATGATGAGCAGTGGTGAGATGATTAGGATGCATTAGTTACAAACTTAGCAATTTTATTGTAACATGAGCCAAGTCTACATTTTAGAGAGGACTGAATGTTGGTGAGGAGAGGGGCACCATACAAAAGAGAGGGTAATAGAAAAGGAGAGGCAAGGGATAGCCATGCTGATGGATTAAGTAGATGTTTTTGTCGGTAGAGGGAGCCAAGTTTTTGATGTGCTTTTTTGATACTGGACTGAATGTGCAGGTCGAATGTGAGGTTTTTGTCTATGAAGACACCTAGGAGTTTTGTGCTAAGTACACTGTCAATGGTGGTACTATTTAGGGATTGCATGGTGAAGTCTTCTTTTTGCACGGGTGTGGTCTTTTTGGGGATAAAGTGTACCAGTTTAGTTTTGTGGGGGTTCAGGACAAGACAATTGTTAGACATCCATATTTCATTTGAGGTAAGGGTGCTTTGGGTGAGTTGGTTAGGTTCCAAAGAGTTGTTTGCAGTGCAGATGATAGTGGAGTCATCTGTGTACTGGATGACTGAGCCTTGAGTGAGTGTGGTGTGGAAGTTATTGATAAATATACTAAACAGAAGAGACCCTAAAATGGAGCCTTGAAGAACACCTGTGGTGGTGTTTATAAAAGGTGAGCAAGAGTTTTGCCATTTAGTTGATTGTTGCCTGTTAGTGAGGTAGTTGGAGAACCAGTTTAGGGTGTGAGGTGAGGTACCTATGTTAGAGAGTTTAGTAAGAAAGAGAGACTGATATATTGTATTGAAAGCTTTAGAGAGATCAAGAAAGAAAGAAGAGACTTTTTTCCTGCATCACAGGCTCGGTTGATTGTGTCCATGAAGGATATGAGGGCAGTGGTGGTACTATGGCCTGGCCTAAATCCATGTAGGGTGAGAGAGAGGATGTGGTTGTGAGTCAGATGAAGAAGTTGTGTATGAATACATTTTTCCAGAATCTTAGAGATGTGTCATAGTATAACAATAGGACAGAAGTTGGTAGTGTCTATGTTGGGGCCACCCTTGTGTAGAGGGAGGATATAAGCTTTTTTCTAGATGGTGGACATATGGGACTCTTGAATAGATCTGTTGAGAAGTATGCTGAAAGGGTAAGCAACAGAGATGGCTGATATATGCGGGAATTTGGGGGGTATGTTGTCAGGGGCATTTGTGCATGGTTTGAGTTTTAAAAGCAATTTTTTTAATAGTGGAAGTGGGTAAAGGTAACAGAGTAAAGTTGGAAATTGAGGGTATATTGGTATTTGCTGTAGCTTGGTCTGTGGTCATCAGTTTGGTCAGAAGAAAGGTGGAGGTTAAATTGGCTATAGTATTGATGAAGTAGGAGTAGAAAGGCGCAGCAATTTCAGTGGGTGTTTTATTTGGGTCTGGGCAAGGATTATTGCTAGACCCTGGGTTTAATAAAGAATTGAAAGAGCTCCAGAATTTCTTTGGGCTTTGCTTGTGTTGATTTTGTAATGTAAGAAAGTATTCTTTTTGTTTTGTAATATTAGCCGCTTAACCTGATTTGGGAGTTGTTTGTATTGTGCAAGGTCAGATGGGTTTTTGTTTTTTTGTCATATTTTCCAGGATTTGCCCTTGTGTTTCATGCTCTCCTTAGTGCATCTTGTTAGCCAACTGGCATGGATGATCTTCACCATCTTCTGTCTAAGGGGAGCAAAATTGTTTAGGTTGTTCTTTTTGCGGGTGGTCTCAATGCATGACCTCAAAAGACAGGATATTTAGGACATGACTCAGAGATCTGGGGACACTGTTTGGCACTACATGCTAGTTGTTTTCTGTGTAGGTAAGTATTGCAGTTACTTCCAGCATGTTGCAAGAAGACAGTCATGCAAGGTGTCTGTACAGAGCACAAACATGTTATGGAAGTGTAATATTTACACACTATTTTGCTTAGTCATGCTATGACTCACTTGTCCAAAGGTTAGTCCTTACTTACAATGCCCTGGAGCAGTGCCATGACATGCTCACATAGGGAACCAACATATTGCATCATGTGTTTACCAATATGGGTGACAGCAAACTGTGACAACTCTGATGCAGTCAGTGTTGAGGAGTGATAGGCCAGTGAGTTCCCATATGACAGAACAACAGATGACATGGGATGAAATTAAAGAGAATGTGCCACAGGAAGATGCTATAGAACTTTCTATAGAATGCCCACAGGAAACAGAAAATAAGGGATGTACCCTCAGTATGGAAAAAAAGGAGTTAAGAGAAGAGTTGCTTGATTTAATAGACAAAGACAGATATATCAAAATCAATGAGAGAAATAGACTGCAGAAGGTTAATAAAGCCCCAAAAGTCAGAAGCTTTATAAAATAAATTAACACAGTAATTAGGACTGTCCATAGAGATCCATGCGATATAACAGAAGTACACAAAATATATTACTGTGCTGTTAAATTAATAACTCATAAATTTCTACCACAGGAACACAGGGTAGTGAGGGAAAAGAGGGGGCGAAAGCAATACAATCATGGCAATATCAAACAGAGAAAACTATAAAGCAGCTAGGACAAGAAGTGTCATTGTTAGAAGATTATAGAAGAGGAAACAGAGCCACAAAAATACTAAGAAAGATAGATGTGATAAAAGCATTGCGCAGTATTACAATAGACCAGGATCTATTACGCACTATTGGAGATTACAAACTAAAAATTTCAAAACAGGCAGAAAGACTTAGAAGATACGAAGATAAATATAAGGAAAAGCACAAAATAAGCAATTTATTGATGACCCAAAAATGTTTTATAGAGAATTGGGAAATAAAGGAATTGAAAGACCGCCAAAAAAAGAGGAAGTAGATACATTTTGGAGAAGTATCTATGAAGATCCTGTGGAACATAACAAAGATGCTAAATTTATAAAAGGAGTAAAAGAAAGAATAAGAAGTTTAAAGGTACAGGATATGAAATGGGATGAAATAGCCAGAGAGATTGAAACAAAGTTGAGAAAAGCCTCTGGAAAACCCCAGGCCCAGATGCAGTACCTAACTTTTGGCTTAAAATATTAACTTCTTTGCACAAGGATCTAGCCATGAGTATTTATATGCACATCCCGAACAGACACCGCACTGGTTAACAACAGGAAAAACAATGTTCTTACTTAAGAGTGAACCTGCAAGCTACCCCAAAAATTATAGTCCAATAACTTGTCTTCCGACGACGTATAAACTATACACAGGAATTGACGCCGACAGAGTTTATAGCCATTTAGAAGAAAACTCAATTATGGTAGTAGAACAAAAGGGCAATAAAAGAAAGTCATATGGAACAAAGTATCATTTGTTGTTAAACAAAGTTATAGTGGAAAACTGTAAAAAGGGGAAGAATCTAAGTATGGCATGGAATGACTACAAAAAAGCACTTTATAGTATCCCACATTCATGGATAAAAGAGTGCTTAAAAATGTATAAGATACACCCTACACTGATTGACTACATTACAGTAACCATGAAACAGTGGCAGACCACTTTGCCATGATAAAGGACAGATTATTATCCCAGGGATAAAAATCCAAAGGGGGATATTCCAGGGTGACTCTCTATCACCATTGCTATTCTGCCTTGCCATTAATCCATTAAGCTGTTTACTTAACAGCTTAGGCCATGGCTACAATTTGGCTTCTAGAAAACAACAAAGTCTAATGACTACTCATCTTCTCTTTGTCAATGATGTAAAACTGTATAGCTCATCAGATGAGGCAATGAAAGCATAGATCCTGGTTGACAAAACCTTTTCAGATGAAATTAGAATGTCATTTGGTCTTGATAAATGTGAAAAAGCAATCTTTAAGAAAGGAAAACTGCAGCACCAGGAAAACATTAGTTTGGGACAAGAATGTGATATAAAAGAACTTGAGCAAGAGGGAGTGTTACTTGGGAATTGATGAAGGATCAGCAATAAAACATGAACAAATGCGAATAAAGCTCAGTAAGGAGTACTTTAGAAGACTTAAATTAATCCTGAAAACAGCACTGACATCTAGGGACAAGATCCAAGCCATAAATCAATTTGCTCTTCCTGTCCTAACTTACAGTTTTGGAGTGATTGATTGGCCCAAAAAAGTGTTGGATAAGTTGGATATTAAAACAAGAAGGATGCTTCATGCTTACCAAATGATTTATAAAAATAAGTGTATACCAAGATTATATATTCCCCGTTCCAAAGGGGGGGATGAGCCTCCTTGAAATTGATTACATGTATAGATCTGAAATCGTGGGACTCCACACATATCTACTGACCTCACAAGATCCAAATGTAGTGAAAGTTTTGAAATATGAGGAGAATAAATCTAAGATGACATCTCTGCTTAATTTAGCAGAAGCATATCAATGGCATCAAGCAGGAATGAAAATCAAACCAGAAGTGGATGAAAAACAGGCAGCAACTGAATGTGCTAAAAAACAAAAGAAAGAATATAAGTTGAAGGACCAGATAAGAAGGCAAGAAATGTGGAAAAAACATAAATATAGTTGTAAGTATAGAAAACTTCTGGAAGAGCCTTATGCTGATCAAGAAAGAACGCAGGGATGGTTAAGGAGAGGTGAATTCACATCAAGAAATGAAAGGTTAATATTGGCAGACCAAGACAGTGGCCTACGTACACACTGGTTTACAAAATCCATTCAACATGTGGGAGTAACAGACATATCTAGGCTTTGTAAAACCAAATTGGAAACAGTCACACACCTTGTCGCTGGTTGCGATGCACTAATGGCAGAGGGACTGTATACCGAAAGGCATAATAATGTGACGAGACTGTTACACTGGAGATTGTGCAAACATTATGGTACTGAAGTGGCTGAAAAACACTGGAAACATGAGCCACAAAGAATCATAGAAAATTATAAAGTTTATATCACATGGGATCTCCCAATACCAACAGCTCAAAAGATATATGCTAGAAAACCAGATATGGTGGTCCAAGAAAAGAAGACAAAAGTAGCATTGATCATTGAAATCACCACACCCAGTGACAGTCAGACTGACACCACTAGCTGCACACCAGCTGAGTGGGAAATGGCAACTGTTATACCCTTGCACAGAGGTGGTGCATCCGTTTATCAACATAACTATAGACCTCTTTGTGTAAGTATCCATATCTGTATGCTCGTAGGGGCAATTATCATGAAGCTGATCACCACACACATATATGTGATCTACACACAGTTGACTGTACACAGTTTGGAAGTGTGATGTGGGACATGACTGTTACACATGATGGACATTTTTGAGGCAGACACCAAGGACCTAGGTGAGGGCGTACAACCCCTTATACTGAGCCATGCCATCTGACTATATTCCCCACTCAGGCAACATTTACAAAGCACCCACTTAGACATCCATGATACTGCCATTGTAGGGCCACTAAGTGGCCCATTGATGGCACACATACTCAACATAGGGACATCCACCTCCAATAGCTGATCTGTAAGCAGCAATGTTCAACAGGGCACAGTCCTAGGTCCTCTACTGCTTGGAATCCATTTAAACACAATACACGCTTTATGCAGTGGTGGTGCTGCTGTAGCATTGTCGCCTCACTGTAAGACGCCAACCGGTTCGGGATTTCTCAGCTAGCCGCCTTGGAGACAGCGTGATCGAGGGGGCATATAAGGTTGAAAGTTTGTGCATCAGGGCTGGCACCTCACAAACGTAAAATCAAAATCAAGCGGACCGGAGTTCGCTGTGCTGTCTAACCCTAACTAAAAAAAAAAAAAAAAGACACAAACAAACAATACATGCGACCAGCGAATGACTGTGGCTAACAATGTCATCTGATGCCTGCAGACTGTGAGCATTCATAGAGTCTCTGTGGTATGTCACTATCCTGCAAGAGGGTATTGCTGAACACATGCCTGTTGACATACTAATGGCCATAAACTCCATGCAAATATATATGTAGTATTATTTCCATCAGTAAGACCTATGTACCTGGTTAGTAGCACGTCAATAGCAACATGTGATGTACATACTCAGGGGTGAAAGAAATGGGCACACAGACTTGGCCACACAGGTTTACACCTACTGTGCCTCAGATCACCATGTCTCTACAGTGGTATAGCAGGATTCATATGGGATAGCTGAGGGCACAGTCAGCTGTAAGTGATATTCTCATAACCTCAAAGTACTCTTCCTTAGCATGCCAATATCTGAGTGCAATGGCCATTTGGTAATGTACCTTTCCAAGCAGTACTGGCAATTGCACACAACAGTATGGTCCCCCACAAAGACACTTCACATCTTCAGTATGTGTTCAATGGGGATTGTCTGCAATGAGTGTCATTGTAGCCTGTGGCATACAGACTACTCAGAGGTGATCTCTGCCTTTCATACAGGGAAAAATGTGATCCTGCTTGATTGCATATGCTGCTTATCTGTAGGAGGCATAGTAGATGGATAAATCACTCTAAGGACATTAACCTCATATGTGACATTAGTAATACATGCTTCTGGGAGAGATTTGTCTAGCAGACTTAAACACACCCTTAATACAGAACCCTGCCTAATGGCACACAGAGCACCTCAGTGCACCTCAGCACATGCCATCTGTATGATTGGATGGACGACCATCATCGCAACACAGGGCATCTGCCTGTGTCCCTCTTGGACTGGGGCAATATGTGCTGATCCTATAACTACTGGTATAAAGTTGTCTAGGATTGTAATGGTTATATGGCCATTATACTAGTGAAGTTCAAATGTTCTATGGTTCTATAACATGATGTAAAATTCTCTAACAGCCTCACAGACAAACATGGCTATATTGAGGCTAGCACCACTTCCAATCATTGCATACAGGACACGCTACAGCACACACATAGTGCAAGCTGGCTGTATGTAGATGAGAACACTTACCTATGTAATGGTACACACTACAGAGCACAGTACATGATGCATGCAACACAGCTCATGTCTGCTAGTACTATCAGTTTAGGACATATAATGCTTAATGACATTGGCAGGCCTTGTTGTGGTCAATCATTTGGGGTGAGCCACATCACCCACTACAAATAAAATAGTGCAAAATTCTACCTATTTGTAAGTTCCTGGGGTGATCACATTTATGCTATATGGACACACACAGTCCAAGTGACCTAGAGTTCATTTAAAACCCTTGTCTATCTAGTCTTATACACTATAGATCACAGTACTTATCACATGTGCCATGGTTTAAGTCTGATATTACCTTACCAGCTGTTAGTCTTAAGGTGCATGACATCATCAGGTCTTGTAGAAGAGGGCAGTTTGGAAGCCAGCAGCAACTTACAGGGCCAAAAAGAGCATAACCATTGCATGCTGATAGCCCATCAGGGCATGCCAGTTGTTTTTCAGGGGGATACACATGCACACGTGCACACCAAGTAGCTTGGATTGAGATTAGCACCCCTACTTATCTAGTCTTATTCATTATACATCACAGCAGTTATTGCACACACCACAGGTTAAGTCTGTTGTATATGTGATTGCAGGCACAATACTTGTGCATTGCACAAACTAGGCTTCTGTTGAACAGCATCTGTGGCCTACAGAGTGATATTGCTTTGTACTGTTATCTACATGCTACCAGTTAGATAACTGTTATTATCCTAGCTATGCATGTACATTTACCAGTATGACCATATATGGCTGTTTGCACTTAGATAGGCAAGCCTTTGGGCAGGAACAATGTGTCCTGTCCATGCATGCATTGACAACATTATACTGCTCACCTGTGTATCTCTATGTGGTGACATCCAGCAGGTACAGGTGTCTATAGCTAAGTGGATTATATACTGTTGAGCCCTTACTTTGTGTCCTTTGAGCAACAGTATGGATGTGTGATAGTGCAGATTTACTCACCATTATTAGGGTATGTAGGACAATGCAGACATCCACACACAGTTATGTATATAACAGGGATGTATACATAAATGTAGGTGTGTGTGTGTGTGTGTGTATGTGTGTGTGTGTGTGTGTGTGTGTGTATGATATGTGTATGTGTTATGTAGATATATGGGGAGAGTATATGTATCGTTTTAATATATATATATATATATATATATATATATATATATATATATATATATATATATATCGGTATATATCTATTTGACACTACATAGAGATAGTTATACTATGTATGTGAGAGAGACCTAGTGACAGACAGATATGTATACGTATATGTCTGTATGTATAGACATATCTATGCATAACAGGTCATTTTGATGAACGGGCAACAGAACTGCACTCATTTTAACTAAGTTTACGGGCATGTTCAGAGGATTTTGTGTGTTACAGACAATAACATCTGTTCCTGTTTCTACAGTACTGCACTTCAATCAAAATGTCCACAGCATTCCCCAGCTGTCTGATGTAATTAATATGTGACTGAGGTTGGTAATGTTATACCACACACACAGACTGACAGTCTGTGAAAACACCAACATCATAATACCTCACATGCAAAAGATGTGAATACTTCCAGATTAGAACCATCAACACCATCACCCATGCTAACCTCCCTAGTCCACTGAGCCACAGAGGCTGTCAGATAGAGAGCAGTCATTCATCACACAATCAACAACATAAATATGTAAGTTGTTATTCCTGCATTACATGAGACATACAATGTGTGATCAGTTTCAATGTTACAGCCCTGAGATTGCCTGGTCTGCTGCTATACCATTGCAGACTTACTGTTAAAGCAGTTATATGGGAATACTGCTGTGTAGGGAGTGGGGCAACAACAGCACATGATCTGCTGGGCTAGACAGTAGTCTAAATATCATGTGACCCCAATGTTTAACATCTCCTTTGACTGATGTAGTGAATATTCACACCATGAGGCCTAGTGATTATTAGGGAACACTATCTGTAGATGTTACATCTGTCCAAATATCCCACTATATTTCCTTGCATAAATGCAGCAGATCCATACATAAAATAACATATTATAGTAATCCTTACAAGTAGTGTGTAGGTTAGAGACTTACCTTGTGAATGCAGCAATTGACAGAACTGTAATTCAGACCTGACACTATCTGATGCAAGCAGTACACAGTCAATACATGGATAGGTACAGGTTGTGTGGATTACCTGGCATCACCAATTTTAATATATGTATGTGAATAGGAATAAGGTGTCAGTCCCTAGGGCCCTAGGTTGAATGTGCTATGCATTGTCTCTTAGCCAAAGCCAGGGCATACTGGGCATGCCTATATCTGCCTACAGGGACATCATCAGGGGGTTTCTCCTCCAAGTCCGCCTGTGACTGTGACTGTGGTGACCTAAGCACTGGTGGGGGGGGGGGGTTGTGTATCCCTTCCCTTTGCTGATCATGCCACAGCTGTTTCCACAGAATCATATTGTGTAGCATGGCACATACTGTGAATATATGTGTACATGCAGCTGGAGAGTACTGCAGGGCTACACCAGATATATCGGGTCACTGGAACAGTGATTTTAGAATGCAAACACACTGTCTATAATATTTCTAGTTTGTGCATGTGCCTCATTATGGCATTCTTCTGTGGGTGTGTGTGCATTTCTGATGGGTGTCATCACCCATGGTTCCAGTGCGTAGCCAGCATCCCCAGTAAATGGCCGTGTGGGATGTCCACCCTAGCAAATATCTGGTACTGCTGTGATGCGTGCCAGATATGGGAATCATGATAACTGCCAGGGCTGCCAGCACATAGATTCATGATAATCCCATGGGCATTGCACATGTGCTGGCAGTTGATGAAGTGGTACCCCTTGCAGCTGATGTAGATTCTACCCTCTTCACTGGGTGGTAACTCAATGTGTACATCAGTGCAATCTATGGCACTCAGTATCCCACAGTAGAGTACTACATGGTAGAAGTGTTGAATATTGCTGGCTCTCACCTCAGGGGAGAGGGGAAAAGAAATATTCTCACTGGCATGTGGTAGCATGGCATCTAGGAAATGGTGGAGTACCTTGGATGCTGATGCCTGTGAGACCCCTATCATGTCCCCAGTTGGTCTTTGGAAAGTACCTGTAGCTAGTATACTAAGGGCTATACATAGCTTTCTTTCCACTGGAATGGGTTCTTCTCTGATGGCTCTTGGTCTGAGTTGAAGGTGGCAGAGCTCAGTGAGTTGTAGTATTTCCCTGTCTGTCCTGTAGTGCTCTACCATCTCCAGCTCATGTAGCTCCTGTAAGGTTACCTTGGGCCTGAACACTCTTCTCCTTCTCTGTCTAGGCCTGTTTTCAGTGGCAGCATCAGCACTGGCTTCAGCCTCTAGCACATACAGATGTAGCAGACCTGCAGCAGCCCCTATCATTCTCTCAGTTAAATTTCTCAAGTCTGTACTCCAATGGTGCAGAGTATTAGGGGAAAATCAGATTGTAGGGTGTATGCATACATTATAGAGCTCTGCTGTAGGTGCAGAATATGTGATTGGCTAGCTATGATGCATTCCACCTGCTTAGTCTATAATTAACATCATTTAATGGCCCTAGTTTAAGTTAAACAGGGGTCAAAACTAATTAATATGTTATTGGCTTTTTAGATACACTTAGCACTGCAGCACACAGTGCAAACACTTGCCCGGTATATAAACAAAGCTTAGCAGTGAATGAACACCCCCCCCCAGACTTACATGCTCAGCACAGTGGTGCACTGTGCGAACACGCACCCCTTAGCTAAACAAAGCTTAGAAGTTAGTGCACACATACAGAGTATGCTCAAAGCCTGGAAACTACATGCTTCATAGCCCTACCCACGTTAGCAAAAAAGCACCAAAGCACTGGGGTCCACAACAACACAAGGTACATTTCTGTATTATTTTTTTTTTTAATTTTTTTTTTTATTAAGCATATTGATAGCACCATAAACATGCTACAGACACTGACATGGGTTCTAAGGAGATGCCTGCCTGCTTGCTGGATTGCTCTTCCTGCCTCATTTGCATGAGATTCACCTGGTTATGAGGTGATTTGCGAGCTTTCTTGAACTTTTGGTGTTGGTGGTATGCAGCCTGCTCTGAAAAGGGTCAGCAGACCAGGCCACTATCATATCAGCTATTTACATCCATGACCCAGTCCAGACGGAAAGAAATCTTAGCAACATTTGCAGCTGCAGGAAAAACTGGAAGATATATACATAGTATTATATACGTAACAGAAAATGTACTAGAATATAAGAAGAAAATTACAAGAGTAAACATCAGCTGTAAGCTGAAAACATATGGAATGTATTTGTCCTGGTCCCCTTCAATAAACAAATCACACGAATGACATTTGACGACTTTTATTAAACTTCCATAAACATGATTGTTAAGCAATAGTTATTAATTTCAACCAAAACATGACCCAGGTGATAATAACATCCATGGAAGAAAACATAAAATAAATAACCATAAAGGCAGCATAGCTGCTCACCATTGAATAAGCAGCATCCCCCACTTGCTTGCTCACTTATCCTTGCACTTACAAGGCAGCGTTACACCTCTCACCTTCAATTTATTGAATTACACCACCGACCAAATAAGCAGCTCAGCTTACTTATTAACTTATTCAACAGAGCAACCACTCACTTTCCTTCCCAGCTCATTGAATTGCACATCCAACACCAGAGGGGGAACAGAAGAGGGCAAGCTTGCCCCTTTTCTCTGCCCACCAGCCTGACCATGCTGCTCCCCCTCTCTCCGACCAAAAATTTAATCTCTGACCACCATTAGGTCATTAGGCCATACATCATTTGATGTGCCCCTTCCAATGCTAATGTAGCATACTATCACCTCATAATGTAGCATAACTTCTGCACATGAATTAACTAATCCCTACCACCCAACTAATGAAAGCCTCACCATGATCCAAAAGCATTCCCGACCACTGTACCACCAGTACTAAGCCCACTGCCGCTGAAACCATGGCTAGGCAATTGCATACCACCTTTTACCACCTAATAAAAATTACTGACCAATGAATGTAATAACAATCTTAATTCTTCTTTAAGCTCCCTTCAATAAAATGTTACCATCACAACAACTACCCATTATAAACAATAAAATACTTAAACCACCATCATGGCTTGTAGCAGTATGATGAATACACCACCAACAGTAAACCAAACCAGAAATTAACCAAACACAATATACCAACAACTTGATAATGCCCGAATGCCATCCAGTCACACAAAGTCAGTGACCTGCCATCACTGTCCAGAATGTAGTGAATCAACCCAACCCATTCTCCGGAAACCCGACCTACAGAGTCACTCAAGGATAAATGAAATAGTTCCTGTGATAAACCATCTAAACCCTAATCTAAAATGTAACATTAACAATATCTGCTATACCCACTGAACAATTTCAGCTTTCTATCAAAAAACACATCATAGACCCTCTACCAACACTGTACACTGAATGGGAATTGTAAATGCACCCCAAGAGTTCCACCCAATTCTGACATACCTAACTGCATACTTATCAAAATAGAGTTACCTGCAACCTCATTACCCACCGCCCCATTTGGCCAAAACCATTCTATCAACTGCATCCATCACTGCAAAGTGCTTCATTTGGGCCTCCCACTAATGTCCACTCTGCACTCCGAAACTGTAACCTCATTCCAGCATCCAAAAAATTCCTTCCTCACCTATCACCAAACAACTGTCCACCTAAAATGATCCCCTCAGACCTTACCTACTGTTAGCAGTCATACATATCCTAAACCCCCTACTATCATCCCAATATACCAGTCAAATGGCACACATACACACCAGGTATCCCCCACCCAATACGCACTGCCCCTCTCATCAAAAGGGACTAAGCCAGGATTAGGCAATGCAGAACCACTAACCATACCACCATGTACTCAATGAACCCAGTACTTGATGAAACTTAACACCCAATTTCCTATGTCACTAGCCACCAGAGGGCACCAAATGGTTTAATGCTTGCATTCCCTGCTTCCATCAGACCTTGAACCCCCATCCAAACTAATTAATTCAAATTTACCTACTCCCATTCCACCAGGTCAAACATTTAAAACATAGAAGTTTGTATGAATCACTACTGTTGTAATGCATCAAACCTTCCAAAACCATTTCCATCAAGGCATTGCTCACCCAGCACTCCCCGATCTGTGACCTCATTGTGCACCACCGAAGTGACCGGGACATCCATTGAACCAGCTTCCACAACAATTCATGTTCTGTCCCTTCTAGGATCTCATCATCTGCAACCTCATTGTGCACCACTGCAGTAACCGGAACATCACCCCAGCAGAACGCACTACCTTTCCATATCAGGCCACTGACTGATGCACTTCATATTGATCAAGGAATGTTCCTCAAAAAAAAAAAAAAAATCAGTCACACATTCCGTGTTAACAATTAAAGTGATATCAATGGTAAATAGAATTGAATTTTATTTCATCACAAAGCCCATACAATCAATAAATATCACATTTTAATCATCCTATGAACTTCATAAAGTTGTTAATGAGCCATTAGAAAGTATGCCACCATTTTACCCATTTGTTCCACATTATAAGTGGTAGCCTCATCTTGGAGATGGAAAGAGAGGCAATAATCAAAGTAAACAAACTTATCACAAGTTTCAAATGGGAAGTGTGCACTCAGTAATGACACTAGCCACCACAGAAAAGCTGTTATCTACACTCAACTACCCATTCACACAAGAACTAATACACGCAAACCCCTCCTTTACAGCCTCCAGTTACTTACCAATTCACCTCACTGAAAAGGCACCATACTTAGTATTATGCACATGAAACATATGTGCTAGCAAACTTCTCAGGAACAAAAGGCAAAATGGTACATATAACCTCCATCGTGACCATGAGGGTGCATAAATACAAGCACCCTAGTGAAGTCGAAGACAGAGATAGTCACTAAAACTCTAACCCTTCCCACCAGCCAGCAACTGCCTGCCTACCCCATTTTTGACCCCCAAGCCTCCCCAAACTTTAAGAGCAATGTTGAAAGTGAGACCCTATCTGTGTTCAACTGCTACCACTTGCCATGCCCTTAACCTCTGCGAAAGTGATAGAAAATTGAAATGCTCCATCCCTTTCTTAGGGTATTTAAGTTAACTACCTTGCAAGGCGATATCAAAAGTATTGTGCTTACCAATTCAGCCCCTTCTACATACAAGCTCTGTGACCCCCCCAGTGACCCCCACTCAAGGGTGAATTTTCCAAAGGGTAGAAACTCTGAAACTTGAACCCCTGTCATCATCCTCTAACCAGGCTTTTAAGATTTGCCAGTATTTTGCCAGCTAACCACGATTTTATAAAAAAAATACCAAAATATGAGGCAAGCAAAATATGAGACAAACATCTGGACATACTGCGTGTACCTGACAAAGCCATAACCCCAGTGACCACCGACCCGCAATAGGAACTAACTCCAAATATGGCTCTCACAAACTTAAAAACTGATGAAATAACATGTCCGGTGACAGCATAAATTATGAAACCCCCAAGTGTATGCCATCACTTCCCAACTTCAATCCTCAATGAGATAAAACCTCCAAACATTCCCCAACCATAAAACCCCCTACCACACCACATGGATTCACTGGTGGGCATGACTGAAAGGTAACATGGCTGTCACCACTGTATCCCCAATCCTGGAGTACCAGAAACAGCTGCAGGAATAATAAAAAAAAAAAAACACACACACATTCTGAGGCACAGTCTGAACACGGTCCCTCTGAGAAACTATACAGTTAACAGTCATGAGAGAAGGTGATCCTATTAACCAGTTGCAAAGTGTGACATCCCTCCCCCCTGATGACCATTACCACCTCCTTACTCATGCTAAACAATTATTCCTGGACAGCAGCAAAGCGCATCACTCCGAAAATGTAAGCAGTGTAGACCAACTGGAAAATCCTCTAATCAATTTTTTTTTTTTTTTTGATATCATAGCTCACTCTCAGCTAACATCAAGTTATCTACCAAGCTAAGCCTGAAATATGCTGTGACTTTATAATTAATGATGCACAGCAGGTTCCCATTGTTCATGGCACACCCCCTTCCCCTAACAGTCAAGAGCATACTACACATGTGCGAAGAGCCTCCTGGCCCATGAAACTCCTTAAGACAATGATGTACTGCTCGGCTGAACCACCAAAAACCACAGAGACCACCAGGACTATCTAAACACCCCAAGCAAAGAGGTACTGCCACCCAGAGCCCTTCATATAACCTGAATGAAGCGTCCTCAAAAGCTTCCCAAGAGAAATCAGCTTTACAGTGCCGGGACTACCAAAACCTCAAGTCACTGAAAGTACAGCTCACAGCCATAACCTCAGTGCCACTGTAAAACCTGCTACACCACTGCCATTACTTTCTACTCCCCCAGCAATAACCATATTAATTGAAATATGAACAGCAAGGCCTGAAGGACGTGAAGTCCACTGACAAACAACCACAGTTTCATGAAAATCCCAATCACTACGTAGGCCAAAACCTGAATATTCTCCGAAAGTCCATACATTAGTAGTCAATATTATAATAACTTGTACTTTCTTCAAGTAACACAGTACAATTATTTAATTTCCAATGTATTTCTTACATCGTACATTAAGTATAGTCCCTTTAAGCCCTCCCACTGACAACTTGTCCCACTAAAACACGGTTATCCTTGCCACCTCTACTAGATGATCTTACCTACCTACAAGGTTCTCTCTTTTTTTCCCCATTCCTACCAAGCTACATCTCTAGTGCTTTGTAAATGCAACATATACATACTGTTTAACACTGCGGTACTCGATCTTGCATACCTCCCAATCTCTAAGACAAAGAAATCTGGCCAAAGCCACATATAATGGAGGAACAAGGTGCAAATTAGGGACATAATTAAAATAGTGCTCTTACAAATTTAGAAAGTTGATAGAAAACAGATTATGAATTAGCATGGATTTTCTGAAAAGTATGAAGTCTAAGTTCAACGTTGGTCATTAAGTTTTGACTTTAAACCTCACTGATTTTCTGCAAAACCAAAATTTTTAGACACCCCAACCCAACCTACCTGCCGCTCTCAACCTTCTGCGAGGATCTGTACCGTTGAGAGGTATGGATCTCAGTAAAGAGAACCGGCATTAAAACCTCCATTGACACGATCTCGATTAAGGAGAACCTACGTTAAAACCTCCACTTTTTTTTTTAACTTAAAGCTGCATCGCGCATGTGTGGTGAGAAGCCATTACCACAGTTGCATCATCACCTGCGAAAGCCTTAAACAGACACTCCGGGCTCATCTTAATACAAGATACAGAAATTGCTACCACTTACACCACCACAGAGGAACTGGAAGCTACCAGGCCAGAAGACAGCATTGTCCCCAAGGATTGGCCAGCCCCACAAAACCCCTTTCCTCAAACCACAATTTCCTAAGCTTGACCATTCCTTAAGCAGCAAGAGGAAAATACTACAAAACTGCCACACATGTTGGTCCCTCCAAGTAAAGATACAACGCTTCACCACCGCCACCTAGAGAAACTTATGGTGCCTTAAAAAAAAGGCCACCTCAATGAAAAATACACCGGAGTGTGAGTATACAATGGCCAGGTACCATCCCCCTCTAAGAGTCATGCTAAACTAACCACCAAAATCAGCTGCGTGCAGCAAGTCACACTGCCAAAACATTTGTCCTGTGTACATGCTCTGCAGAGTTGGAAAAGCAGCAATGATCAATGAAATGCAAGCCCGTTCTAAAAGACAACCATGCAAGCAAACTCTCTGTATGACATCTACCATGAATGCACCTATATTTCCCTCTCTCACACTTCTGCAGTCTCTTCAACCATGATGCAAACCTCAGCCCAAACCAACAATAAATAAAACAAAGCAGAATTCTCAACTCAGTCCCTACCCAACATCTCTCCTGCCTTTACCACATTTTTTTTAAACTACCTTCCTTGTCTCCTCTGATTCCTCTCTTGTGACTGTAAACTGTACCTACCTTGTACAAGTACACTGACCCACAAAGTGAATAAGTGTGAAAGTAAAATATCTCTGAGTCTATGCATTCGTTCCCCTATCATGCTGTCTGGAAAACTAGCGCACGCGCCAAACAAGACCTGAGCGCAGTCTAAGGCCTACATGCACTCACAGGTTGTCATGGACATGTTAACTTGCAGTAGCAAGTACTCACCAAAAAAGTGACTCCAACCTCAGGTACACTTGCCAAAACCCTTTAAGCCCTTCCCTATACTTACCTCATTTCCACACAAACATCCCTCCATCCATTAACCCTATCATCCCCTTATCCTTTTAATTCCTGCTACTCTTATTTATCTAGCCCCGTTTGAAGATGTCCCAGGACAAAAAGATCTGTTCCAAACGTCATTAATCATGGAAACAGTTGCAGATGGAACTGTTGTTTTAAAGCGAAGCTATTATAGGTTCATAGGTTGGTACTAGGCTCTCGGCCCTAGGGCCTGGACAAGCCTAGGCATAACAATTCCTTGGATATTTCTTCCCACAATATTTAATTCCTGGACCCCTGTCTAGCAGGGCAACTGACGTGATCCCCGGGGTGAATTTCCTATCTCCCATACAATCATCAAGGTTCCTTTAGAAGAGGGCCAAGGAGGCGCTCTGCTTGATAAGTATGGGCAGTCTATTCCAGAGTATGGGGAGTCTCTGGGTCAGGAACCTATCCCTCCAGCTTGTTTTGTTTGTTGTATTATATTGTAAAGAAGGAAGTTAGGGTTTCTCTAATTTCGCATTTTTATCTGAAGCATATTATTTTGGAAAGAAATATAGGAGTTCAACCACTTTCATGCACTGGCTTATTGAAGAAGTTAAAACATCACAGTCAACCTTGTTTAACTATGCAGCCAGCACGTGAGACCTGTATTTACATTGCATATAGTTGGTGCAGGCTTGTATGTTTAAAGACACACAGCAAACAATATCACATGTTTTAAAACATTTCAAATACATATATAATTTATGTTTTCTCTAAAATCTGTATCAATTTAAACAAATCATTGCAGTCTGAGAGTTCTATGACATATAGTTTACAGATGATGTATTTTTTCCTTTTGTTTTTATGGGCAACATGACCCCCCCCAAACAACAAAAAAACACCCATAAGATTGCATAACAAACCACCTAAAGTTAATTTGTATTTGCTATTGTCAGACATTAGATGTCTATGTAAATCATCTCTAGCTGTCTGATATTGCAAAAAATATTCAATGATTTTGGTCTTGGAGTATCTCTAGCTCTAGTACTTGCATAAAATGTTCTACAACAACATGCTGTCAGTCATATTTAGTCATACTGAGCTTAATTAAAGGGTCTCTCAGTATCAGAAAATGTGCTTTATATTTTCATACTCTCAGAAATGAGCAATGAAAATATTTTTATAGTCAATTGAGCTTTGGTCTCAGCACAACATGCTCTAGGTTTCCTAGTAACTATCTGTCTAAATTTATCTCATATTTAAAATGAATGGATGTTTTGTAATACACTGTTAAACATTAATTCTGGATTGGACAGTACTTACAAATTTCAGTTTGCTGCCTGTTTCCTTTCTGCCATCTCCTGGTTAGTACATTATCTGCACTCTTTCCACATCATCTATGTGTTGACCTAAGTTTGGTTAATAACATTTTCATTTTTAAGGGCTTAGATTCTGAATGATTTAATTTTGTATAATATGTGAAGCCAGAACATCCAGTCTTTCTCAGACAAAGAGCAGAATACAAACTATATTCCTGTGACGTTAATAGCTAAATGATGTTCCACACATTGATGAAAGCTGGCAGGCTGTTAAATGTGATTGCCATTAGGAATGCAGCTTCCATTACTCTCCATTTCACTGGGTAATCACATACTGATGAGGAGTCCCACAGATAAAGAAAGCCATGCTTTACAATCAACAACTCTAATTGTCTTTCTAAATTAACAGCAGATTGGTTTTATTTCCAAATTAACATGAACATCAACAAAATCAAAATGGAGGATAACGCCTACTATAGCAATCAAAAATCTAAGGAATATTCTACAAGAGGTATATAACAAGTATCTCATGAAGAATAACTCCTTAGTTATCACTGCTGCAATGATTACCTTTCATAGTCTGTGGTGATTCTAAGGGCCAGATTTCAAAACAGTTGCTTTCAGTGTAACTCTGCTCTGATTCTGAAAGACTTCTCTTAGTCTAAGGCCTATCTATAAACAGGTTTACTGCAGGGACCAGATTCCAAAACATGTGCTCTGAACCTGCTTTCAGAGTAAATGGTCACTAACACTAAGGGCAAGGCTTTTGGAATTGGAGTCTGTTTCTGTTTATTCAGTTTAGTGGTTTAAATATTATTTTTTATCAGTACTGGAATGTCATCAGTTCTGTGGCAGTGTTATTTTACGATGATATTTTTGTGTCCTATGAATTTTACTTTGGGTTTATCTGTTGCTGCCATTTTTCTGTTGTATTTTTTCTGCTAAATTGTCCTGTAGGTTAGGGTTTCATTTTTTTTATTTTGTGATGCTACACATTTTTTGTACCCTTTCTGAAAATAATTCTTATACTGCTTTGATGTCCTTACATAGACTGCTGCAGTATTCTTCACAGATGTGATTCCCTGCAGTGGAAGCCCAATGTCCAGCCAGTCTACCAAAGCCTACTGTTGCTTTAAGATATACTGAATAGGGTTGCCACCCCTCCGTTTTTTTCCGGACTATCCAGGAATCAAACTGATTCTCCATTAGTATGGAAAACACTGTGCAAAAAGGAAACAGACTATCGAAGTTTGTAAATCGGCTGATTTACTATGCTTTTTTACAGGAAAAGCATAGTAAATCAGCCGAAATCAGGCAGCAGGAAAGGAAAAAGGGGGTGCTTCCTGTCAGGTGATGTCACCGTGACATCACAAAATGGGTGGGGTGTGGGCAGGAGAGGGGGTGGAATGGGTGGGGTTACTGGTGATGCGAGGGGTGTGGCTTTACTCCGGTTTTTGTCACGACGAAAGGTGGCAACCCTAATACTGAACGTCACCCAAATGATCCTTGCATAGCTCGGGGCATAAAGGTGATGTTCAGGCATACCATCTACAGAACTTCTTTGCTGTCAGTCCGAACAATTGTTTTTACCAGTCTGCTTCCTATGTGTGTTTTTCACCAGCTGTACACATTTTTGTGTTACCGGTTATACCTATGACTGTTTGCATCCGAAGAGGCTTTGCAGGTGTCAGACATTCAGGGGGAGCCACTATTGATTTTTTCTGAGGGAGCCTAGAGGAGTTTCTCAGATTTTAGAAGGGAATAAGTTCATATTATGGTTCTCAACTGCCGTCTTGGGTCTGATCTTCCTCAGTTTTATAGGAGGGAATGTTCCCTTAACAAAGAAACAGAAAAACTAAACATGTTTCTTCTGCTCCTATGGATCTATAAAGTGAGTGGCAAGCCTTTACTCAGGAGCTGTTTACTGCTTTAATATCATTAAAGCCTTCTCAGGGAATTTCCATTCCTGCTCCACCTTGGTTCTCTATTCCCCTCAAAAGGCCGAGAGAACAGGATTCTTCTAAGGAAAAGTCAGATTCTGATGACAAGTCCCTCACTTATTCTACTTAAATTCCTTGTCCTTTGGACTTTGGGACAGAGAAGAAGGACTCTATTGGTCTTGATGTTCACTTTGAGGAAATCCCCTTTGGGGACACACTCTCTAGGATGATTGATTTTTTTAAGTGGGATTGTGCTCAGGACTCTGATCTCCATAAGAGGTGCTATGAGTTTCTGCAGGTGGAATCTCCTTAACCTGTGGCTGTTCCTCCTGTTTTGGCTGCTTTCCTGGATGCTTTTTCCAGTCTCTCATGCACTTGATTCTCTACCTCCTGCTCCCAAGAAGCCTGATGGGTTTTAAAAGGTGCCTGAGAATGGTTATTTTTTTTGCATAAATGTCCTGCTGCTGACCCCTCTGTTGTGTCTGTAGCCACCGAAAAGCCATCTCAATTGCTTCCTTTACCCAAGTTATTGCCTTCTGACATGGACAGCAGGACCATGGAAAGGCTGGGTAAGAAGTATTAAACTTCTGCTAACCTAGCTTTAAGGGCTATTAATCAGACCCACATGTCTAGGTATGTGTTGGCTCTTCTTTCTCAGGCCTGTTAACTTCTTTCTGATTTTCCATACTCTGAGGGTAAAACTTCTGCATTTCCTTGTTAGGACTTTCCTCTAAGATTTTTCTCATTTTATCAAATATAGTTATGATGCAGCAGATGATGTCTCTTGTAGAGCTGCTGTGTTTCGTTCAGTGATGAAGAGGTGTTCCTTGCTTAGTCTTCAACCTCTAACTGATGATATTAAGGTTAAGTTGATGGATGCTCCACAGGATACTAAGCTTTTGTCTGGGGAAGCATCTGCTGGTTTGTTCAAGTCCCTTTAGGATAAGGGTAAGGCCTTAGAGGATCTTAAATATGTGTTTGTTTCTCCTGTGCCTAAATTTCAGAGAAACTACCCCACTAATCCAGCCTTTGTTCAAAGGCATCTTGTCCTTCTACTAAAGGTAAAAAGAGTGACAAACAGGCTCCTGCTGCTAAGGCTACTCAGTTTTCAAGGAATCTAAAGTCTTCCTTTCCTGACAAACCAGGTGCAGTATGACTATCCATCTCTTCCCAGCCACATTCCTCTTTTCTTCCTGTTTGGCTTCAGATCACTCAGGATTCTTGGTTTCTGAGTGTCATTCATCAGAGGAACTTCATTGTGTGGAAATCCCATCCTCCTTTTATGGGCATTCCTCAGACTCCTCAGGAACAACTCCCATTTTTCTCAAATGTTCTTCGATATCTCTTGACTCAGAGTACTATTTGAGAGGTGCCTGTATCCCAAAGGGGGAAATGGTTCTACTCCAGACTGTTTCTAGTGCCCAGAAAAGATGGCACTTGGAGACCTAGTCTAGACCTCTCTCATCTAAACACTTTTCTGAAAGTGCCTTCCTTCCTTTTGGATGCTGTCCCTTCAGACTCTGTTTTCTCTCTTGCTCTCTTAGGCTTATATGGTGTCTCTACATCTCAATGATGCTGATCTCCATATTCTGATCCATCCTCTATTCAGGAAGTTTTTCCATTTCTTTGTTGCTTCCTGTCATTTTCAGTTCTCTTCTTTGCCCTTTGGTCTTTCTTATGCCCCAAGGGTGTTCACCAAATGCTCCTCCTGTGATTGTTTTTTGCAGGCTTCAAGGGATCCCAATATTTCCTTACTTAGACAACCTGCTTTTTCCAAAATCTTCATTTTGCCATTTCCTTCTTTAGAGCCTGGAGTTCACAATAAATTTCTCAATAAATTTCTTCTCTGTCTCCTTCTCAGGATCATGTTTTTCTAGGTTGCAGGATTTGAACGGTGCCAATGCTTGCATCCCTTCCTCCTCTAAAAGCCTTCACTCTCATTTATTTCTTTCATGCTCTTCTTCCCATGGCTTCCATTATTGCCAGGGAGTTTCTGAGAGCTCTGGATTTCATGGCATCCATCATTCTGATGCTCCCTGTAACCAAACTCCATATGAGAAAGTTTCAGTGGTTTCTGAAGTCAGTGTGACTTCAACATGTACATCCTCTAGACTTTGTAGTTCCTCTTCTTTCTTATGTCAGACAGGAACTTCACTGGTGGATTCAGCAGCTGTCTCTGAAAGAAGGGATCCCTTTTCATCCCCCGCTTCCCCTCTCAGGAATTGGTTACAGATGCTTCAGACATGGGGTGAGAAGCAACACTTGGCTCCCAAAAGGTATAGGGTGGTGTGGTTGCCTTATCAGCAGAAGGACCACATTGATGTCAAAGAGATGACAACTCTTCTGCTAGCTCTTCAGGCCTTTCATCCTCTTTTCTCTCCATGGCCTCTCAGGGTGTTCACAGACAATACTACAGTGATGTGGTATACCAACACACATGGAGGAGCAAGATCTTATCTTCTTTGCTGGTTAGCATTTCTGGTATGGGATCTTGCTGTTAAGTATCATGTGACTCTTCAGACAGTTTATATCCGTTCCAGTCAGAACATTGTAGCACAGACTCTGAACAGGCCCTTAACTCAGTCCCATGAATGAATGGTTCACAGGGATGTGTTTCTGGACATTATCCAGTGGTGGGGTACTCCTCAAGTGGATCCTTTTGCCTTCCTTCTGAACAGACAACTTCTGTTTTATGCCAGAGTACCAGGTCCTCTGGTGTGGAAGGTGGATGCCCTCTCATTCTCTTGGAAGGAAATGTTTCTTTATGCATTCCCTCCCCTTCCTCTCATTCTGAACATCCTGTTCAAGATTCAACAGGATGCTCCCAAAATCTTGTTGGTGACTCCCTTTTGGCCACAACAGAACTGCTTCCCTCTACTTCTGTATCTAGCCAGGGGCAGTTATCCCAAGTTACCTCACAGGATGACTCTACTCACTCAAGACAAGGGATCTCTCATTCCTCCCCACCTGTTCATACATCAACTGACACTGCGGTTGATAGGATTTTGATTCCTCATAGACACCTTTTTTCTGAGGACCTGATGCAGGTCCTGCAGGAGGCCAGGAAACCTATTACTAGGAAATCCTATTTACCTAAATGGAAGAGATTTTCTATTAGGTTCATAGGTTCCTAGGTTCATAGGTGTTTACTAGGCTAATGACCACAAGGGCCTTTTTAAGCCTAGCCATGCATCCCAAATCTGTAACGAATTCTGATATCCTTGATAAGTGTAAGCATGCGCCTGGGATATGAACCATTTACAGGTTAACTATTTGCATCAGAGACATAGGTGCCAAACCAGGGATGAATTTCCAGTTTCCCATCCAATTGTCCAAGTTGCACTTGAATTGGATTATGGAGGAACTCTGCTTCACATGGATGGGGAGCATGTTCCATAGACGGGGTAGTCTCTGGGATACATATTTATCTCTCCAGCAGGTCCTATTTATATCAAGGTTTAAGTCTTTAGAACAGGTAATTCTGGTACTGTTTGTTTTGTGGATATGCAGGAGGTCAATCAGAGTGGGGTCTGACAATACCCTGTATGCCAGGCATATATCTCCCTTCAAAAGCCTGTAGGAGACAGAATACAGGGATACAGCCTTGAGGTGGTCTGCATAGGACATATGACTTATGCCTTCTATTCCTTTAGTGAGGAACCTCTGTGGATGTTCCAGTTTTTGGATATGCCTGGTTAGGTACATACCAAAGAGGGCATTGTACTCAATGACAGGTCTGATGAATGCCGAATACAGTGGAACAATGACTTCCTTGGACTTAGATGCCATACCTTTGTTTATAAGTTGAGCTACATTGAATGATTTCCTCGCCACTGTAGACATGTGATGATCAAAGGTTAGATTACTGTCTATGTTTGTCCCTAAGTCCCTGACTACTGTGTCAACTGTAAGGGGTGTGTTGTCAATATTATAGTTACCAGGGATGGATGACTTCCCAAAGGATACTATTATGCATTTCTTGGCATTTAGTTTTAGTCCATGACTCTGATACCAGTTGTTTGTCTGTGTCACCCCCTCCTGGAGAACATTTGTGTTAGTGTGAGATTCGATGACAGCTCCTAATTTGCAATTGTCTGCATATATAATCAGCCAGAGACCACTGACATTGACCTTGACTTCTGAGAAGTAAATGACAAAAGGGAGCAGTCCAAGGACTGATCCCTAAGTGTCTCTACTTCTGACTGGGCTCTTTGCAGAGGTGGACTCCCCAATTCTAACTTCCTGGGTCCTGTCTGTGAGCCAGTTGGCTATCCACTGGGTGACAAATGGGTTTGTACATAACTTTCTGAGTTTGTCAATAATGTCCAAGTAGGGTATTGTGTCAAATGCCTTGGCCAGGCAAGGTAGCCAGTGTGAATGATTTTGCCCTCATCCATTGCTTTGGTGACCACCAGGTTGAGTAGGCAAGATCTGCTCTTTACAAAACCAAACTGGGTTGGGTCCATTGTCTGGAGGTTTACTATATCTCTATTGACCATCTCCATGATATGTCTTTCCATGGCTTTACATATAAGACTAGTGAGACTTATGGATCTGTAGTTTCCAGGGTCTGTAGATGGCCCACCTTTGTAAAGAGGGATGTACCATTGCCTTTCTCCATTCATGAAGCATGAAGCCTGTTTGGAGGCTACAGTTAAATAGTAATTCCAGAGATGGTGTCTCTCTCATAGCCTGGGCCCACTTACTGTGGATGTTCCTTTGGTTTTCTCTTATTTGTGTGATTTGCTCAATGCTGATTTGGCCTATTTTTCTGTTAAGCCCCACGTATCAGTTATCTCTGCTTGTCTGCATTCTTCTCCTACTTCAGTTTCTAGATTTGAGGTTAAACAGTTTTTTAAAGGCGTCCTTAATATTAGACCTCACAGGAAGCCTGTTCCTCCTCCCTGGGATCTTAATTTTGTTTTGGAGAGGCTGACTCAGGCTCAGTTTGAGCCTGCTGCTTCAGCTTCCTTGCAACATTGTTCTTGGAAGACTGTTCTTTTGTTACCTCTTACTTCTGCCAGATGGGTGTCTGAGTTGCAAGCCCTTATGACTTGTCCTTTTTTGATTGTTCATGATAACAGGGTATTCTTGCACACCAATCTTTCTTTTATGCCTAAGGTGGTTAATGAGCTATCACGTAGTCACTTAATCTGCCTACTTTTTCCCCCCTCCACAATCTGACAGTGAGAGGGTGCTGCATACTTTGGACATGCATAGGCAACTCAGGGTTTATTTGGATAGGACTAAGGTTATTAGAACATCTGATCAGTTGTTTCTTTTCAGCCTAGATTTATTTGACTAGCTGTATCAAAGCAAACTATTTATTCTTGGATTTCTAAGGCTATTTCCTTTTGTTACACTTTTTATGGCAAGAGCCTTCCTTCTTCAGTTAAGACTCATTCTGCTAGAGCTGTGGCTTCTTCTGGTGCTTTTTTTCAAGTGCTTAGATACTAATTCTATTCCTGAAACAGTTACCTGGACTTCTGTGCATACCCTTACCAAGCACTACAAGTTAGACAATATCTCTAGAGCAAGGATTGGTTTTGCTAGTGCCATTCTTAATGGCTTTTTAGGGTACTCTTCTGCTCCTTCCTACTCCCAAGTTTCTTGTTGAGCTTTGGCACTTTCTCATCTGTGAAAAATACTGCAGCAGTGAATATAAGGATATAATACAGTTGTGTAAAATCTTACCATAGCAGTAGATGTCCTTGCCTTCACTGCTGCAGTATTTACTCCCTCCCTCCATCACCCTAGTCCTTTGCCTTCCTGGATGTACAGGTTACGTCTTGGGTTTCATGGACTGCTGTTCCTACTGTGGCAATTAGTTCTGTAGATGGTATGCCTATATGTTACTTTTATGCCCTACACAAGGATCATTTGGGTGATTTTTGCTGTACCTTAAGGCAACAGTAGGCTTTGGTAGACTGTCTGGATGTTGATCTTCCATGGCAAGGAATCTCGTCTATGAAGAAAATTGCAGCAGTGAAGGCAAAGACATCTACTGTTATGGTAAGGTTTTACACAACTGTACTTTATCTTCATTATGCTAATGTGTTGTCATAAGCAAAGCAATATACATACTTGCTGTACTGTACGCAGAGCAATATAACAGGCTTACAGTTTTTTTTTCAAATTTGTGTATAACACTGCCTCATTATATATTATAATAATAAGTACTATCATAATAACACCTTTTCCAAGTATTATAGTTTCATTCTCTGCCCACATTTAGACACCTCTAAAATGACACTTAAGGGGGCAAGCATTAAAAGTTTACTATTCCACCAGTGAAAGCAGTAGATGGCCAATTCACCAGTAACCAGAATGCAGATAATTATTTCTAAGATGTGGTTGATATAACAAAAAAAAAAATACTATTTGCACAACTCACCATGCATCCAAACTATTTTGCAGTTACTCTGAGGAATGCAGTCACCTGAAGTCAGCAAGCCTCTAAATCTATTTTTATATATAGAATAGCTCAATATGTTAATCCCCAGAGCAGTCATGTTGGATTCGGAAGCTATGTGACTGTGGGTTCATAATCCACATAAGCTTGAGGCAGGCTTGGTATAAGGGTTAAGGTCTTTACCTCACATATACAAAGCACAGAGTTTGATTCTAACCTTTGGTTATTGGCTAGGCTTTTAATAAATAGCTTGCCGACTGATAGCTTATTATTTATCTATGAAGTGACAATGGTGGTGCTCTGTTTAACACAAGCTCTCTAAAATATATCAAACACTTCTAGCTGTATTTTAATTTAAATTCAATAAAAATGGCTACACTACCTGTAACAAACACCACATTGCAGACTACAGTGCCATAAATATACATAAACTTCTTAAACTGTAGAATGGTCTTTCTTCAAGATAGGAAGCATGCCTCCATTTCATGACAGCTGACACCAAAATGAATTAGGCAGGTGATGCTAATTGTTTAATGTGTTTATGCAAGCCTACCCATAAGAGGACATAACTTTTCTTAATATACTAGATAAAAGTGCTTATACTGTCTACAGTTACAGATCTCTTGTCATTGTGCCATTTCAAAAATGTTATTTCTTACAGTGACTGAAATCAGCTTCAGGAAGGAGTTTATCAAATGCAATGCCATTCCTGATGAAGCAGAAACTCAAATATGACCATTCTAAGTTTAATAGAACACCCTTTTCAGTTACCAAGTTTTGGATTCCATTTTTAATTTGGTGATATTTCCCATCTCTTTGCATTTTTTCAATATCTTGGTACCATATGTTCAGACTGTTTGTTTCTGGGCCCCACCACAACAGTGTAATGGTACAAATTGTTTTCCAGAAGCAATTTATAGTCACTATGCACAAATGCTTATAAAAAAACTTTTACTTTTGTAGAGTTTATGTAAAGAGATGGGATGGTAAGAGGGGTATATTAAAAACCTGGAGGAAATATTAGAATACCAAATACCAGCAAATATTGGAATTTCATTTTCCTTGTTTGAACCTCAAAATGATTTTCAGAGTACTGTCATTTCTCACATCCTCATCAAAATGCGTTTAGCTTTATCTAGTTGCAAGGCAAGGTCTGGTATAGAGCAGCATACAAGGTTATACAGTATATGCTAATTGTACACAAATAAACATGGTGTTCACAAAGTGATTGTTGTCATGGCATTCACAACAGAAAACATGCTGATCGTGCTTTCTCTGAATACCTGTGGCATCAGACTTAGCCGATATTTATGGCAGATTACAGAGGCCATATATGGCACAACTATTATTATTTGCACAGATGCAACAGTGCATATAGAACAGGCTGAGGAAAACACACAATGTAACAACCATATACATGCACTACAGAATGTACGTAATTCATGTAATATCATCAGCCACAGTGTGGAAATGCCCATGTTCCAAGGGTGTGGTCTACCAGTAGCATGTCATCTACAAATTAAAGAAACAGCATGTTTAATGCAACACAGGTGGGGTTATGTTAGGACTCAATGTGCATGTCTGCAGGGGTTGAAGTCATGACCTGCTCCACAATGCAGAGGTTAGTCACACCATGTATGCCAGCAGTTGGTATCAAGGCAGCTGGCACATCCAGCACAACACATGAGCAATGGCATTGCCTGGCTGTAATTATACATCCCTAGCATGTGTCTATTGCAAGCATGGCATGCCCAGGCTAAACTACATACAGCATGTGGAAAGCTTATAGTCTGTCATGGATAACAATTTATGGCTCATGTATGGTCTGAAATCTGGTGATTCATCACACCTGTAAGTACAAAATGTCATCTTTCAGCTGTGTAGTGCATAGTAATGAAGACATATGGTACACCATAATCATAGTAACTGATCCCTGTCTTTTACTAGGAGATGCCTGGCTGGTGCAGTGAGGCAATCTTAGATGAGCTGCTACTATTGCCATGCATATGGCAAATATCCTGGGGGCTTCGGTGAGACTGAAGGGTAGGGCTGTGAACTGATAATGACTGGCTCCCAGCTGGAAGCATAGGTATCTTGAAAAGTGTCTGCTCATTTTGATGTGATTGTATGCATCCTTAAGATCTACCTAGCACATCCAGTCATCCATCTGTAGCAGAGGCAGAATGGAATGAACTTTGTCTGTCCGGAACTTGATAACTGAGATTCAGGACATGTCTCATGTCCCCTGTTTTCTTTAGCACTAAAAAGAACCTTGAGTAAAATTCAGATTCCTCTTTGGTCTGGTAGTACCTCTTGGATGACTCTTTTGTCTAGCAGCTTTTGAATCTCCAGAGCTGCTAACTCCCAGTGATTGGGTGGAACATTGAGGAGATGTTTTCTTTTCATAGAGGGAACTTGCAAAAAGGAAATAAAATATCCTCTGGATATGATTCTTTGCACCCACATATTTTTCATGATGGCTGCCCAGACTTTTGGATGCAAAGATAGGTGCCCCCGACTGTCTCCAAAGAACAACAGTCAGGCAATTTTACAGGAGTGCTGAAATGATCTCTCCAAGAAGGAATTTCGGAAGCCTTGTTTTTGCTGACCTGCTCTGCCACATAGGTGGCATCTCCCATTATTATTGTGCCTCTGGGAGAAAAATCTCAGCATGAGTCTTGTAAAGGTAGTTGAGATTTCCAGAACCAGATCTTCTTACCACCTGACTGATTCCTAGAAAATGGTCTCTGCAGACAGAAAAATGGATTCCCACAGCAGATAAGGTCTTTCCATCCTGCTCATTGTGGGAAAGTGGCTCTTTAACGGTGGGGCCAAACAGAGAGGATCCATCTCAAATGAAGCATTGTTAAAAGATGTTTTGAAGGGGTCCACAAAATCACACAACTGCATTCAGGCATGTCTCTTAATTGATATGCCTGAACCTGGGACCAATAAGCACCCTCAGCTGCATGAGAGATTAGCCTTCTAGATGCATTCAAGACTGAATTGAGATTGGTGGCCAATCAAAAGGAAAAGACCTTCTCTTCCTCCATCGGTATGGACCCAGGAGTAGAGTTAGACAGTTCCTTGATTAAGTATCTCTGTAGTCTAGTGAAGTATACCAGATAGTTTATCGACAGTAGGCAAAGGTCACTGAGGCATAAACATGCTTCCCATACCTGTCCAATGCCCTAGGTTTTCTACTGGGGGATGGACAGCCAGTTCCTTTTTGGTGGCTGCAGCAACAAGCATGGCATCTATGGGGAGTCCTTACTCCAAACCTGTCTATATTTAGGTGCTCCAAGAATCTTATCCAAACACAATGGAATTGTTCTACAGTATCTGGTTCATCCATGTCCTGCACGAGACAAGATCTATGACATCCTCTGCAGGGGATAACCCAAAACGTAGCTGGGCCAAACCCAAAGGCTTCTAGGAGCACCAATTCCTCCTGAGAAGGGGTTTCAGAGTACCAACCACCTTTTTGGAGTAAGATTTCTAGAATGTCTCTGAAAGCGACATCTGCTAGTGGATATCTTGGGGACCCTTCCCCTTCATAAAAATTGGTGTCTTCAGTCAAAGGTTCCTGAGGGGAATCTAAGTGCCTTCTTTTGCACATCCTCTTCTGGGGAACCTCTTCAGTGGATGCTCTGTAGAGCTATTGGAAGAGGTGGAAGTTCCCTAACTGGAACTGCCTGGGAGTTCTTATAGGCTAGTTGTCCCTGTGGAGTAGGATGAAGAGACTCAGAAACTGGATATGAAGTGAGAACAGGGACTGAATACAAAAAGGTAAGAGTCAAAACAGCTCTTGGGTGGGAGAAAACCCTCTCCACCACCTTGAAGGCAGAGAGACTGGGAGAAGCTGAGGTCAATCTAGCCAGAGCCAAAACTCTTGGATCAAACAAACCAGAGCCACCTCCCCCCAATCTTCTGCTCTGATGGAGGAGTTGAGATCGAGCTGTCCAGTGCCAAGGATCTAAGGGGAAGAGGCAGCTCTGAAAGCTTTGATGTCAGTCATTCCCTCAGATCCAACACAGAAGCTTCAGCTCTGAAACACATCCTACTCAAGAGAAGTCAGAGCCAAACAGATCAGAGAAGTAGTCGGAAATGAAGTTATAGCCATCTTTGGATCCAATGGTTTAACTGTTGGAGATCTTGGATCTGAGGGCTCTGAAACAGAAGGTCAGATCAGAGAAGAAGAAATGATGGTATGTGAGGGAGGTTTATGGATCATGTATCCAATGGGAAAGAGAGCCAGTAAGACCCCCATCTGGATTTGGGTTCTGAGAAATGTTCTCATCGTCCTATCTACTTCAGCTTCAGAAAGACTTTGGGAGGACTTGATCAAAGAGGAACTGGAAGGAGGTCGAGAAGACTTTCTTGGTGTCTCCTGCAGGAAAGAAAACCTCAACCTTAGGGACACTGGCTTTGGAGAAAAGCAAGGGATTCATAGCCAAGGAGACTTTGAGGTCAAAGGCATAGGATCCTTGGATTTTGTATCAGAGTGTTTGGACATTTTAGCTGGAGGCTCTGATGTCAGAGCAGATTTGTTAGACCTGACATGAGAGCACTTTCTATGCTCCCTGGGCTCCATAGATTTAGATTTTTGTGAGAGGGTTTGAGCCCCTGAAGTTGAAACAGCAGAAGCAGGGATAAGCCCCTTAAGTAGTAACTTGTTGGTAAAGAAGGTAGGGGGAAAGAGAAAGTTATACCAACAATTGTAACAAGATTACCTTATGAAAAAGACAAAGCAAAATAGAAAAATGCCAACAATGGTAAAAGGATACCAAAGGATGGTTAAGAAAGGTTGTAACAAGGATAATTAGCTTAGCAGGTAAAGACAGGATGCTATAGAAAGTAATAAGTAAGAAAAAATAATTAAACATTACAGTTTTGTACTCACTGTCCCAGAAAAATAACTGCTTGAGCTCTAGAGAATGCAATCCTGACTGAATCATTAGAGTGGCAAATGAGATCTAAGGTAATGCAGTGGTCAGGGTATTACAGGTAAAGGGAGGAGCTCAAGAGTCGGATCCGAGAATCTAGAGAAAAGCAGCCGAGTCATATCTGAGGGTCAGATCCAAGACCCATTTGTTTTGGAATGATAAAAATGACAATATCAGATCAAACATTTCCTGAAATGGAATCAATAATCATACTTCCTCATATTGTAGTAAATAGTCATTTTTTGCACTTCCAGTCTGCTATTTAATTTGCTGCCTAACTCACATATTCTACTGGTAAACTGGTACTTACTGGTATAAGTTCAGGGTCCTTTATGTGTTATGTATGCAAATGAGACCCTTTTGCATTATCTCTATGAAGTCTAGTGAAACACAAATGTGTAATAGCCCTTAATCTTCATAATAGTTCTCACACTAATGCTCATGCCTTAAGCATGTCACCCTTTTGCCTTAGGGTGGCATGTCTACCAAAATGCCTCCATATTTCCAGAGTCAGCCTGCATGTCCTTATCTGGACGTAATGCCACTTTTTGTTGATTACTGCTATCGACCTACAAAGGGCAGTATTATGAATAGCACCCTTGGTTTGAATTAATAACGTATTCCAAATGCATTTACAAAATGAATGATTTGCACTATTCTGAGTTTTAAATAAATTAATAAATTACAGTAGAAGTTGAGGTGGACACAAGGACGTGAAAGTACCTAAAAGTATCAGTATAAAGTAGAAACTGTTAGGAGGTTGAAAGCTGGTTACTGTAACAAAACCAGAAAAATACAAACGGAACCAGATAAATACATTTCAAACACACCAAAACATTAATAGATGCAAATAAAACTATATATACATATATATATATAGTCACAAATATTCACACAGAGCAGGTATGTGTCATATGTTATTACAATTCTATTTGTTCTGAGACTGTGTAGAACAATGAACAGATTTTGGTAGTGTCTGTGTCTATGTCAGTTTCATTCAAATCAGATAAGCTTTATGTATGTTGAACATGTGACCTTAGCAAGTACAAATTGTCAGTTACTGGTGTTTTTGGTGTGTGTGGATATATATATATATATATATATATATATATATATATATATATATATATATATATATATATATATATATATATATATATATATATATATATATACTTTTTTGATATGCTGGTTAATCCCATGAATGATTACTATGTTTACTGAGTGATGGTTTGATACAGTGCTTATTAGTTTAGTGCAATATTATAACTTGATCTGTACAGATCTACATATACACTATATTACTGTGGCTCTCCAGTATATCTCCTGCTAAACTACATTGACTTTACATTCATAAACCTTCTCATCATCTCTCTACTCTTATACTTTCCCCATATTCTCTTGTTCTGACTCACTGTGATCCTTCCTCCATCTCTTTTTATAATATGTTTTAAATTTATTGCCTCAATATAACATGACAGTTTAGCTGAGTTTTTTCTCTTTTCTTTCTTTCAGAGCCCCCTATTCCTTACATTCCAGCAAAGATACTAGTATAACTCAAACCTCATCCTTCATAGAAAAGTCTTCTTTCCTACATACTCTCTATCAACTTTCAGACTCCACCACCACTAAAAATGCTTGCAACTTCTTTTTCCTTCTTCATCCCTACTTCCTCACTACCTGCCAGCTATAAAATACAGATCACTTTATGTAATCATGCTACTCCTCAGCTTACATCTCTCCAACTCTGTCATGACCACCTATTCATACTTCCTCCCTCCACATATTGCACCAAATTTATGTAATGTTGCCCTTAACCTTCCCTCCAAATATAGACTGATTAACTCTATTTCATCTCAGACCAAAACAAAATGAAGTGGAAAAATACTCTCCAAAAAGCAAGTATCACTAATTCCCTAATATACTAAAATCCTTCTAGGAGGAGACATTTACCCTAATGCTGTACCCACCTATTACAATGAACATCAAGACAATTCTCTTCCACACAATACTCTAACCCAACAATGGTAAATCCCCAGCCCTGGTAATCTTAACTTTTACTGCCATAAATGTTAGAAGCACAAAAAATAAAATTGCTGAACTGCATGTTTGGATTACCCAATATAAACCTGATATTCTCACTGTAACTGAAACCTGGCTTAAATCCAGCATAAACAACCCCAAAATTACACCTCATGGTTATAATGCCATCTGTAATGACTATATAAAAACAACAGACCAATTACTTTCCTGAAATTAAACAATTATATACAAATATGTGTTACTGTGCTTTACATCCCTCCTGGGAACAATACATCTATACTATATATAAATTAAGGAAGTCAAAAAATATACTATAATAGCTTTCAGAAGGTTAGTAATCATAACCCTAAAAAGGCTGTGCAGCCATCAAAAAAATATTGCATCCCGGCCATATCTTCAACCTTAACCCCTCTCCCAATAACTCATCACTTGAAATCACAATGCATTTCAACTTTTATTTCATAGATAGCATAGCATCTGTAATCAAGAATTCCCCAACATGTAATCCTAAACCTGCACAGCAACCAAATATCACCATATCCACTTTCACCTTCAAACCTGTGCCCACATCCTATATAAAAGTACTCTTAAACAAACTCAGACTATGCTCTATTTTAGCTGATGACCTTCCAAGTGAGTACCTTAAAATAGCAGCCAATAGCATTACCTATCCTGTCTCAGTCCTTATAGATCAAGCCATGAATCCAATGTTCCTTTTCTCTGGAAAAAGTCACACACTATCCCTCTGCAGAAAGGTGGAAATTCAACAGACATTACTACTTTTAGACCTATAGCACTCAACCCCCCTCTCCAAAATACTTGAAAAATATATTCAAAAACAATTGCTAAACTGTCTGCTGCACGAAGAACTTCTATCTCCCACACAACATGGCTTCCTTCCTTCTCATGGTACAAACACTGCACTTTGAACCTATATAGATACTATCAATAAATATAGAGATAATGGCAAACTAGTTTCCTCCTTATTTCTAGACTTGTCTAAAGCCTTTGACACAGTTTATCATAGCAAACGTCTATTATAAATCTCCTGATTACATCTCTCTCAGCCCACCCTTCTATGGTTCAAAAGCTACCTATTCAATAGATTTCAGTCAAGTAAAATGGCACTTCACCATCTCTCCATACTTCCCAGTTACCACTGGTGTACCACAAAGCTTTATCCTTGGTCCCCTCCTCTTTCACATTCTCACCAACACCCTCCACACAGCCACACAACAGGCCTCTCTAATACTGTATGCAAATGACTCCATATTCACTTACACATCTGACAACATGGCACACCTCCAAAAAATTTCTCAGGAAGTTTTAACAGCAACTGAATCATGGCTTTGACTCACAGCTCAAGCTCAACCCTAAAAAAAAAAAAAAAAAAAACTACTACATTTTCCCAAAATCATATCAAAAAGAAAATTTAAAGTCCTCTCTCTTGGATAATACAGCCATTGAAGTCACTTCTCATAGAAAATTGGTAGTGATGATAGTGGATGATAATCTTAAATTCGACCCGCATATACAAAATTGCATTAAAAAATCATCAAAAACTTGGAATGTTTTATGGCACCCAAAACCTTTTCACCAACGCAACCAAAGATACAATTGTCACTACTTATCTCCTTCTCATACTTCTTTATGGCACTCCCATCCTTACTAAACTTCAGGCATCACAAAAATCAAAACTTGTGCAATGCTATAACAAAGTTGCTAAATTTGCAGCAAATGACTCTTTCAGAACCCACCACTGTATAGCACTAAAATATAAATTGGTTAGAACTACCCCATCAACTAACATATGCACATCTTCTTACCATCTGTAAAATGATCCAGAATCCATTGGCTTGTCCAGCACTAAATGGCATTGTACACAGCCCAGTCAGTCATTGGTTGTTAGCATAACAGTTAATGTGTTTACCTTACAGACACAAGGTGTGAAGTTTGATTATCACATGTGCTAATTAACTAGGCTTAAAATGGCCCACAAGGGTGGTTAGCCTAATATATATGAACCTATAATCCAGTGACCAAAAACTCCTATCTGCCTACAAAACTACTATGGGTAAATGATGAAAAAACATATTTTTTATCTAGTTATGATTTTCTGCACCCACCAAAGCTGCTTTCAACCAAAAAAGTATATGTTCTTAAATTTATATATTTTTCTCTGTCTGCCCTCATGGGGGCAGACATTCTGATGAGAGTATTTTCCTCTCAGTGTCTAAGATTCTGCAAGGGTCTCTCAGTGCAGTTTTAACACCTCTGCAGTAGTGTGTTGGAGTAGCAATTTTCTGCTTAAGATCTTCAAATGCTTTCTGGTGCTGTTCTCTCCATGACCATGTAACATTTTTATGTGTGAATTCTCTGAAAGGCACTGTCAGCTCACTGAAGTTTGGTATAAACTTGCCGAAATAGTTGCCCATACCAAGAAAACATTGTAGAGCTTGCACATTATCTGGCACTGGCATTTCAAGAATGGCCTCCTGCTGGGACAGGTCTGGTCTCAAGCCAATATTTGTAAATAAATGACCGACATATGTAACTTCTGGTAGTTTGAATTTACACTTCAGAGGATTGAGCTTTAAGTTAACTTTACAGGCTCTGTCTAGAACTCTCTTAAGATTTATCTCATGTTTTGCCTCACCATTGCCTCCAACCAATAAATCATCTACTATTATGGCACAAAGATAACCTGAAAAAATTTGCTCCATTGCAGGCTGAAAGACTTCACTTGCAGAATTTATTCCAAATGGCACCCCGAGGAATCTATATCTTCCAAATGAGGTACTGAATGTAGTCAGTAATGAAGATTTGCGATGAAGCATCATTTATAAAAATTAACTATTTGCATCCTCAAATCTCTTGGGTCAATGCATATTCTGATTTCATCTGAGCCTTTTGTATGAGCTGCTACCATGGACGACACCCATTCGGTAGGTTCTGTAACTGGACAAATTACACCTTGCTACACCATTTTATCTCACTGAGCTTTTACTTTATGCTGCATAGCTATCAGAACTCTTCTTACTGGTATGATCGTTGGACTGATTTCTGGGTCTAATTTAATAGAATGCACAACTGGAAGTTCACCCAACTTGTCATTGGAAATTTCAGCATACTCTGAAAAAAGTAGTGCTAGTGAAGCTGGAACTGGGACATGTGCTTATTCGATTAACTTCTTTGGTAAAAGAAAACACATTCATTCTCACATTGTCTCTGAGACCCAGTAATGTTTGCACAGGTCTTTGGACTACATAGAATAATAGGCTATAACAGTTCTTGGCGACATAACATGAAAGCACTACTGAGCCTTCGGTGTGAATTTCTTCACCTCCATAAGCAACAAGTTTCACGTGACTAGTCACATTTAGTTGTTGACCAGCTCTCACCTTTGCAAAAGTATCTGCAGGCATAACATTACACTTTGAACGAGTGTCTGTTTTGAGCATGATAGATTTACATTGATACGGACAGTACAAAACATTTCATTTCTTGCCAATAAATCTACTGCATCAATCTTTTCACCAATTACTGACACACCATCTACATAGAAAGTGGACTGTTGCAGGTCTATTTCATCAACTTGCTTTTTTGAGTGACCCTTCTTTGCAATTGTATGAGGTTTACCTAATTTACAAAAATCTTTGAAAATGGTTCCATTTTTTACATTTGTGGCATTGCTGACCAAATGCTACACACTTTTCTTTTATTTTTTAGACTCAAGGTTGGCACCACAATTGTGACAGTTAGCAATAAAGCTTAATCTGGGTTTTGTTCATTCACCCTTGTACTGTACTGAGCAGCATTTATTCTGCACTGAGCATGCTCCATTAACTGAAATGGTCTTGGAATTTGCTAGAAGACTACAGGTTTTACTTGGAAGTCCAGCAGAGCTGCTGCTGCTGCATGTGCTTAGGCCTGCTTTTGCCAGTCACCTGTTGCATGCTGTCTACATAAGATCTGGACCATGCTGAAACCATGCTCTTATCACTTGCAAGCATACTTGTGTGTCTTTCTGTAACTTCATGGATCTGACAAATCTCAATGGCTTTGGTCAACATTAAATCGCTGTCACGAAGCTAAATCTTTCTCATAGCAGCACTATTAATGCCACACACAAGTCTGTCCTTTATTAACTCATCGTATAAATCACCAAACTTACACATTTTAGCTTTGTTCCTCAGGTGAGTAATACAAGCTGCAAAAGTTTCCCCTTGCTTTTGATCTCTCATGTAAAACAAATGCCTCTCTAATGTAACACTAGTCTGGGGGTTACACACTTCTCCGAATTTGCACTTCAAACACTCGGGGTCTTTCCTTGATTCAGCCTGCATGACAATACAACGAGTTTCCCCTTCACCTTCATACACTGCTGGTGCTTATACAAATGAGCTCTCCCTTTCAATGGCCTCTGACCCTGCTAGGTTTAGCAAAATGAATGCCCCGGTACGTGCATCTTTATCAGAATAAGCTTTTTGTTTAATATATTGTACTCTTAATCAAATATTCTCCAATTCTCTGCAATATTCTGATCAAATACAAATGGTAGAGGTTTTCGAAATCCATCTGCCATATTAACCTATCTCAATGAAGACTTTTGCAATTATGCATGAACACACACAGTTATACATACACTTATACATTTAACTGAAATTTATGACAGTACTTGTAACTATGCCCAATAGCACAGTGAGTCTCTGTATAACTGAACTTTGTGAAAAAAAGTCTCCCGGGCACTATAATACTCTTGAAATCACTTTATTGTAAAAGTCACTCGCCTTGAAATTACTTTACTGTGAAAGTCTTTTATCTTGAAATTACTCTGCTGTAAAAGTCATCTATCATCATTTTAAGTAATATTTCAAACAACTGCACTGTGCGAATAAACTAGGCAAAAGAAGCTGAGAGCAAGAAATATTTCAGAGTAACTGTACTTTGCAAATAAATTACTTTGAAGTAATTACACTTTGCAAATAAATTGTTTTGAAGTAATTGCACTTTGCGAATGAACTGGGCAGAAGAATCTCAGAGTGAGAAACACTTCAAAGTAACTGCACTTTGCAAATAAACAGTACACAGCACACTGAAATTTCCCCAAAATGGCTGTACCGTGCAAAATAACTCTGTACAGTGTAAGAAACAGTCTGTAATGGCAGCACGCTGCAAACAGACACACCCATGCACAATAAACTTTTTGAAATGGCTGTATTTGACTACACTTCATGAAATAGTTGCACTTTGCACTCAACAAACTCTTTGAAGTAAATGCACAGTAATAAACACACACTTATACACTTGTAAGCACTTTTACACACTTTGAGATTCTTCGAATAACTCTAGTTATGCTATTTAAAGCTTCAATCAATGCAAACTAATAGTTTATGCCAAGACACAGTAATTTGCTAAAACACATGCAGCCGCCTTGCTTTATTTGTGCTCAATGTACCCTTTTTGCCCTTTCTATTATATTCATTTTGTTCTTTTAATCTCTTTTCATGTCCAATATACATTCTTGTGCTCGTTTTAACTCTAAACATGCTCGTTTTACAATTCTGAGGTAAATCCGAACCCCTTATGTACTTTCTGATGCTCGTTTTATCAAGTAACTTAGTTTCAAACATTTTGTTTGATTAATGAGCTTTTTATGCTTCTGGTTTACTTAATAATCATTTCTGTGCTATTCATTTGCTTAGTAATGCGTTCTGTGCCCTTGTAATGCGCTGCTTTATCTTTTTAATACATAAATCATTCTTGCATGTTTTCATCACCTTTAGCTTGTTTCTGGCCCTTTTTTGCTCTCGGTTTATTTAGTTTGCCTTCACCATTAACTCTGCACCTCATGGCTCTAAGGAGTAGTCTTTACCATCGTGGTTCTGACTCCATGTTGCTCGTCTGGTCAGGATGAAACAAACACCATGGGTTCTTGTTCAAGCAGCTTTGTTATGTCCAAACACATCATAAAGGGGGCTAAGTAACTTTAACTTATAAAAAAACAAGCTATCATGCATGTAGATGTTAACACTTTGACTGAACCTTCAAAATGGCACTGAAGCTAACACATGCTTGGTATTTATATGCACAAACAGATCTTGGAAATGCTTCTTAAAGGTACAACACACTTGTTATTCTACATGCACAGTAATATAATTGATTTGGATTGCTTTAGGACAGTTCAAATGATTATTTTTTGCATAGTAATTCTGTCATAGCATAAACTGAACCATCTTATGTAATGCCAAGCTTTACCTATCAATAAAATCTTCTTCTCCTTCGGCTGTTCCTGTTAGGGGTTGCCACAGTGGATCATCTGTTTCCATTTCTTCCTGTCCTCTGCATATTGCTCTGTCACACCAACTGCCTACATGTCCTCTCTCACCACATCCATAAACCTTATCTTAGGCCTTCCTCTTTTCCTCTTACCTGGCAGCTCCATCCTTAGCATCATTTTTCCAATATACCAATCATCCCTCCTCAGGACATGTCCAAACCATTGCAATCTCGACTCTCTGACTTTGTCTCCAAACCGTCCAACCTGAGCTGACCCTCTAATATACTGATTCCTAATCCTGTCCATCCTTGTCACACCCAGTGCAAATCCCAACATTTTTAACTCTGCCACCTCCAGCTTTTACTCCTGCCTTTTTGTCAATGCCACTGTCTCCAACCCATATAACATAGCTGGTCTCATTACCTTCTTGTAGACCTTCCTTTTCACTCTTACTGGTACCCGTCTGTCACAAATCACTCCTGTCACTCTTCTCCACCCATTCCACCCTGCCTGTACTCTCTTCTTCATCTCTCTTCCACACTCACCATTACTCTGAACTGTTGATCCCAAGTACTTAAACTCATCCACCCTTCACCAACTCAACTCCCTGCATCCTCACCATTCCTCTATCCTCCCTCTCATTCACACACACATGTTCTGTCTTAGTCCTGCTGACCTTCATTCCTCTCCTCTCTAGAGCATATCTCCACCTCTCCAGGGTCTCCTCAACCTGGTCCCTACTCTCACTACAGATCACAATGTCATCTGCAAACATCATAGTCCATGGGGCCTCCTGTCTGATCTTGTCTGTCTATCTGTCCATCACCATTGCAAATAAGAAAAGGGCTCAGAGCTGATCCTTGATGTAATCCCACCTCCACCTTAAATGGATCTGTCACTCCCACTGCAGACTTCACCACTGTCACACTACCCTCGTACATATCCTGTACCACTCTTAAATACTTCTCTGCCACTCCTGACTTCCTCATACAATACCACAACTCCTCTCTAGGCACCCTATCATATGCTTTCTCCAAGTCCACAAAGACAAAATGCAACTCCTTCTGACCTTCCCTATATTTCTCCATCAACAGTCTCAGAGCAAACATCGCATCTGTAGTGCTCTTTCCCGGCATGAAACCATACTGCTGATCGCTAATCATCACCTCCCTTCTTAACCTAGCTTCCACTACTATTTCCCATAACTTCAAGCTGTGACTGATCAGTTTTATCCCTCTGTAGTTACTACATTTCTGCACATCATTCTTAAAAATAGGTACCAAAACACTTTTTTTCCACTCCTCAGGCATCCTCTGACTTTCCAAAATTTCAGTAAACAATCTGGTTAAGAACTCCACTGCCATTTCTCCTAGACACCTCCATGCTTCCACTGGTATGTCATCTAGTTTTGTTTTATCTTAACAATGACCCCCCCAAGCTTCTTGTGTGACCTACTACTTTTTGTTACTATCGCTTGCTATATGGCAGCTGCATCACCAAAGCAAGGAAAAAAACAGACGTGAAGCAGCAAGTTTGTGAAAGTGACAGAAAACATTACATCAGAAATATACATTATCATCCCTTGGTTCTCTCATTCATTGCTTGATAATTACTATCATACCATAACTGTGGCTCCAACAAAATGAAGGTATGGGCTGTGGCTCAACAAAATGCTTCTATGCATTTTGTTGAAATATTGATGGCTTACTATGAACGTAGTATTAATCAATCTACTGTAGAAATCACAAAAATATGTGAGGTTCTCAAATCATTTGAGAATCAACCTATATTTAAAACTCGCTTTCACAAGTTGACGAAGGATCTTATGGTAACTAAGAAACAGCTTAAGGAGAGATCATCATTCATCATCATCATTCTCTTTCGGCTTTTCCCGTTAGGGGTCGCCACAGCGGATCATCTCTTTCCATTTCTTCCTATCCTCTGCATCTTGCTCTGTCACACCAACCGCCTGCATGTCCTCTCTCACCACGTCCATAAACCTTATCTTAGGCCTTCCTCTATTCCTCTTACCTGGCAGCTCCATCCTTAGCATCTTTTTCCCAATATACCCATCATCCCTCCTCAGCACATGTCCAAACCAACGCAATCTCGCCTCTCTTGCTTTGTCTCCAAACTGTCCAACATGAGCTGACCCTCTAATATACCGATTCCTAATCCTATCCATCCTAGTCACACCGATTGCAAATCTTAACATCTTTAACTCTGCCACATCCAGCTCTGACTCCTGCCTTTTTGTCAATGCCACTGTCTCCAACCCATATAACATAGCTGGTCTCACTACACTCTTGTAGACCTTCCCTTTCACTCTTACGGATACCCGTCTGTCACAAATCACACCTGACACTCTTCTCCACCCATTCCACCCTGCCTGTACTCTCTTCTTCACCTCTCTTCCACATTCACCATTACTCTGAACTGTTGATCCCAAGTACTTAAACTCGTCCACCTTTACCAACTCTACTCCCTGCATCCTCACCATTCCTCTACCCTCCCTCTCATTTACACACATATATTCTGTCTTAGCCCTGCTGACCCTCATTCCTCTGCTCTCTAGAGCATATCTCCACCTCTCCAGAGTCTCCTCAACCTGATTCCTACTCTCACTACAGATCACAATGTCATCTGCAAACATCATAGTCCACGGGGTCTCCTGTCTGATCTCATCTGTCAACCTGTCCATCACCACTGCAAATAAGAAAGGACTCAGAGCTGATCCTTGATGTAATCCCACCTCCACCTTAAACGGATCTGTCACTCCCACTGCAGTCCTCACCACAGAAACATTCATAAATTCAATAGGGATTTTAGGGATTATGATCAGGGCAAACAATTTAGACAACAGAAAAATGTTGAATTTGTGAATCAAGACTCAGTACAGGATTCAGGCAAAAGAAAAAGGAAAAAGTCCATTTTGAAAAAAAAAAAACACTAGTATCAGTGATGCATTTGGGGAGGATTCTTAATCCATTACAGATATGGAATATGAACACAGACAAGAGCCACCAGTCCCCAAAAAAATGTATTCTGCAAAACCCTTTAGGTTCATAAGAAGGGGTGGTAGAAAACATAAATCAAGCTCCTACTTTAGAAACATTGTTAAATCTACTCATGCCACAGTAGGTCATGTCTGTAATGTACACAATATTTCCTCTGTCTCATTATCTGATATTGAAATACAAATATTGAACAAGAGATTGCATTTTGTGCCTACTTTTTGTGTGTCTGAAGATGTTTTTGCTAATGACATAATTTCATTTTGTAGATTATTAAATCTTAGATTATATTTTAGAAACAATAATTCTGAATTAGAATCTCAGACAGATTTCAAGTATCATAAGTCCAGATTTAAACCCTCCACGAACAAACATGTTGCCACCTTCCAGCAATGCGTCCTTAAGGATTTACATTTTAAGGGGTCAGGTATAGGTTTTTCAAGAAACAACTTAAATAAATTAGAAGACCAAGCTTTGACTGGCCTTCATAATAATAGAAATGTAATTACTGTTCCTTCTGACAAAGGAGATGCTGTCGTTGTAATGGATTGGTCTATGTACCTCCAGGAAGCCCAAAGACAGCTATCTGATGGTAGGTTTTATACCAAAATGTCAATACATCCCATTTATAAATTTAAGAAAGATATTGACTCTTTTCTTCAGTTGGATTTGGATGAGGGTATTATCAGTCAGGAACTTGTCTTCCATCTAACCATACCTGACCCCTTATTGCAATATCTATACCTTCTGCCTAATAAACATAAGGCTCTGTCTTGACCACCAGGTAGGCCCATTGTCTCTGACACTGGATCTCTTACTGAACCATTGTCAGCTTTTCTTACTAAATATCTCAAAGCATTGTTACAGGGGGTCAGGGCTAGAATCCAGGACACTACAGAGTTTTGGAACATTATATCAAATATGCAGTTGGAACCGGAATGGGTCATGTGTACTTTAGATGTTACGGCATTATATATTAATATACCACATTGGGCAAGAATGATGGCCCTGGATTATTGGCTTAACTGAGTTCCACTATACAGTCCTGGGCTCAATACCTTCCTCTTGTGTCTTACGGAACATGTATTAACCAAGAATATTTTTTATTTCAATGGTGAATGCTATTGGCAAATGAAGGGTACAGTAATAGGTGGCATGTTTGCACCCATTTATGCTGACCATTTTATGGGCTACCTGGAACGGCAGATAATATATGACACTAGTCATAATTTATTTTCAATGAGATTGATATTTATCGTAGGTATGTGGGCAATTGCTGGATGGTGTGGAGATTGGATATTACTTATTTAACCAAGTTTGTTCAATTATTGAATGATAATAAGTGGGGTATTAATTTCACTGTACATTATGATGTTCACAGGATTTCTTTTTTGGATGTTCAGATTGCACATAACAATGATGGCACTTTGGACAGTAATGTGTGCCGTACGTACCCACAGTTTAATATCTTATTACATGCCTCCGGCAATCATGCGAAACATGTTATTCGCAATATCCCTAAATCTCATTTTCTACATATTCACAGAATTTGTTCTTCAAATCAAACATTTGAATCTCAACAAAGGGACTTAATTAGTAAGTTTTGGGATCATGGGTATAATAAGGACCACATCATCCAAATTAGTCACTGGGCGTCAAGTCAGGATAAGTCATGTTTGCTAACATATCAGTAAAGAAACCAGATGACTAACAACAAGGCCATCAGATTTATTACTAGTTATGGTCACAACACAAGTGAATTTACGAATGTAATACAGAGATATTGGAATATTTTGCTTTCAGATGACAAATTGTGTGATGTACTAATGCTCAGATGTCTTTTTACATTTTTTAGAGGTAAAACATTTGGCATTTTGTTTAATCAGTACAAACACTAAAGCAAAAATCATGAGGGGCATTTACAATAGTTTATGATTGATGGGGTATTGGTGGGTTGTGCTCTTTGTGGCCATTGCTCTTTCTGTAAATATGTAGCAAAAGTTAAACAGTTTACTAGCAAAAATACACCCAAAGTGTATGATATTCATATTTTGGCAAATTGTGGTACAGATTGAGTTATTTATTTAGTTACATGTACCTGCTCTGCCTTTTATGTGTGATAAACCTTGTGTCCCCTAAGAATACGAATCTCAGAACATTTAAGTGACATCAGGAATAAACGGATGTCTAATGCCCTTTATAAATATTCCATTAGCCCTAACTTACAAAACTTCAGGAAAATAAATTGAAATTAAGTGGTTTACGATGTGCTATAAAAGTTAGTTTTATGCAGCTAGAAGACAGGATATCTAGAGCTAGAAGTTTTTTCTATTGTCCTGGAGAGAAGTAATTACTAGGTTTAAAATGTAAAAGTGTTCGATTGTTTTACAACTTCCATTTCTGGGCAAAAATCTGAGAGATATGTATTTTTAACACAGAGATGGTAGTTTCTGTTAGTCCAGGAACTGAAGGCAGGTGACAAAGAGTGATGCCATCCAGGCTGGCCCAGCATTAATATTTAATATTGATTTAAGAACTCTCTCAGAGGAAGACTGTGCATTCTGTATTTTGTCTTTGACCTGGAAACATCCATCATCATCACCATCTGCACTTGCCTTACTAATTGCAAGTATCTAGGGAAAAGTAATTTCTTTTAGATATAGATAGAAATATAGTAAAGATTAGTTTAGATGTTTCTGTATTTATTTGATACTATCCTGCAATGTTGTTTTAAAATATTTCCTGTGATTCTGAACTCTGTAGTTACTGTGTTGATTGAGTATTGTCTTGTTCTTTTATTATTTATTATTAAATATATGTAAACCTATCTTTGTGGCTGATATTTGTGAGACATACTTAATCTCTTAGGGTACTTGCATATGTATTTGGTGATACTGTACTGGCAACTCCTAAAAAGCCTTGCTCTTGGTCACACTTACCATTTGGATAATAGTAACAATACACAATAGTCACCCTTTGGTAAGGGTTGTTAAGTAGCTGATAAGGAGGGCTGGTGACAATGATAACTACCTTGTAGTCTGGGCAGAAGGGGGCATAGCTAGTAAACCTGTACTAGCCTTCCCCAGGTGTGTGTGTGTGTGTGTGTGTGTGTGTGTGTGTGTGTGTGTGTGTGTGTGTGTGTGTGTGTGTGCGTGTGTGTGTGTGTGTTTGTATATAAATCAAATCTCAAAGTGTGTGCATGTGTCAACTACTTGGGCAGGGACTCAAAGCACTGATTGGACAGAGAGGGTGCTGGAGGTCTTGGCTTGACTACTCAGCTGAGATCTTATTGGGGATATGGAGAAAGAGGGAGAAACCAGCCCCAGACAGAATGTGATCTCTGTGTGTTATTAAGGGAAATTGTACTTTGCTGTGTGTGTACTTGTCATACTCCCATTGTGTATGTCCCTCACTGTTGCCAGTGGTGAAGACTGAGGCTTCTTGACTACTGGGCCAGTGCAGGGACATCTCAATCCTACAGCAGAATTTACTATTATTGACAAGGTTGTGGGGGACAGGAGAAATAAAGTGGGTTGGCATAATATATTAAATCAAAAGGAAAACAGTTGGATTATTAGAATGGGTGGTTTATTTCCACCAGGTCTTAATGAACATTTATAATTAGCCAGTCATGATGAAAAATGGGGGGGGGGTCAGATGACTATATAATGTTTTTGGTTTACTTTTCATGTATTCACTGAAGAAGGCTTTGTGGCCGAAACTGGTTTGGATTTGGATTGTGCTGCATTTTTATGCAGTTTATTTGTCAGTTATGACTTGCACTGTTTGGTAATAAACCAATTTTTACTCCACTTTGTAGTGCTGGCCTTTTCTGGTTGGATTTTTTTTGAGTTTTTAGTTGGAGTCTGCACTTGCCATACTTGCGGAAGTCTTGTTTGTGATTGCAAATATAAACATTGCCATATTCTAAAACTTTCATGTCAGTTTTAATGATAGTGAATGTATTAGGTGTTTATATTTCATAATTGATGAGTGTGTGTGTGTGTGTGTGTGTGTGTGTGTGTGTGTGTGTGTGTGTGTGTGTGTGTGTGTGTGTGTGTGTGTGTGTGTGCATGTGTGTCTGTGTGTGTAAAAGAATGGATGTGTGTTTCCATGAGTGTAATTAACTATGAAGGGGCTTGTTTGTTGTTGGGTAGATATGTGTATGTCTGTGTGTGAGTGAGTGTAGGGGGTACCTTTGTCAATGAAATGCATGGGCCACCAGGGGAAAACACTACTGCAGTCTGATCTGACAGCACTAGTGTTAACCAACAGGAATAAGAACTATACTAATGACCCTATAATAAGATCTTTCTTATTCTGGCAAAAGCTGTCTCAGAATCAAATGTCCTCAGTGTCTCGTAAAATGGCTTACCTCCCCTAGGAAAGTCACATGAGCAGTGAGAGTATCTCTGATTCCTAAGGAATGTCCTCAAAAATGAATGGAATCGAATGCTTTTGACAATATTTGTTTCATGTCTCTGCCATATCGACAAATGAACAAAGTTGGCAGCTGGGTATGATAAATGAACAGCATGAACTTTGTCTTTCACTAGAGTTTATCATAAAAGCTTTAAAATGTGAAGTGGTAGTCAATAAATTGTTTAAAGTTTTACTACATGAGTACAGACATGAGTTGGTAGTTGGGTAAAATGCATGGTAAATGCAAAGCACAAGTACATTATGTCAAGTTTATTAAAAAATGAAAATGCAAACTGTCACCAAGTAATCTGTCTTTACATTTAAAAGACTGAATATGTAAAATGCCTGCCAAAATACTTTATTTAATAAAGTATCATTTAACCTGAAAAATACATTGTCTTTACTTCCCATTATGGTTAATTTTTCATGTTCGTTAATGCAGAAAGTTGTTGCGCTATTGAATTTAAACAGTCCAGAATTAAACACAGTGGACATCGAACATTAGATCTGTTAGAACAGCTTAATTAGTATCCTTTATGTAACCAACAGCTGACAGTTTTCCATCACATCAGACTCTAGCAAAACTCTGTCAGAAGTATCATGGGTTGAAAAAGGCCAGGACGTGTGCTGATCATCTTTTATTTAAGAACAAATGAAGCATCACAAAATGAATCTATGAGACATCATGGAAGCAGGGGTCAGGTGACACATCTGTTAAGTAGTTTTAAATTACATACATATAATTTGAGATAGTACTCAGAAATTCAAGTGGTAAAGATATACTTAACTAATTACTGTTAGCTATGCTGCTGTGCTCTGCCTCAAATAGATGTGAAACAGTAAAAGGTACAGATATGTAAAAGGTGCGGGTGAGATAGTGAAAACTTTACGTTCCACACATTATGAGATCCTTAGTGAGGGGTTGTGAAACAAAGAAACACTGTACAAGAATGTGTGTCCGTAAACATTTTACAATGCTTTAACTTCTTTCAGTAAAATAACTTGGAAATTATTCTTTATTTTATCTACTGGATCAGACCAGTAAGGAGCTCCTACAGCTAGCACACTATGTGAGCTTAAATTTGGATGTGTGAAACAAGATGTTGGAAATGGAGTGGCACAGCCAGATAGTCCCCTTGGAAGTGCCACAGAGGCTAATGAAGAGCCAGCAGCTCAGGGGTAAAGGACAGCACTGGGGGCGGGGGAAAGTAAGTGTGACAGGGTGCATGCTACGATGGATGGTGCAAGCAGGGAAAGGTATCATGGACTGCTTCACCTAGTTCTCTATTTTACCCAAGGCTATCCCTTGCACTGTACTACAGAAATACATTTTTGTTGCAGCATGTTTTCCAGTCCAGCTCTAATCCACGGTCTAAGCTCTTAAATGCACCAATATGGATAGAAAACCCTGAATTAAAGTGCTAATTGGTGAAATACTTCGGCAACTCAATTTGCATGTTGCTAATCCTTATTTCAGTCCCCAGTTCTGTGATCACTTGCAGTACCCACATGCCAAGACTGACAGCAGGCAGCTTGCTCAGGTATGCATTTCAATGGATTTTTTTTCTGATTGGGAACCTCCTCCATATTGACTGCTCTTCTTCCTGAGTCAATTAATTTGCATTTTATTTCACAACACGGACTTCGGTTAGTAGACATAACTAAAGTCAGGTAAAAAGAACTTTAGTCTTAAACTAAAAATGTTGAACAAGTTTATCCATTTTTTTAATTAAGAGTGCATATTTGTAAGGCAGCTTCGTAGCCAGGTCAAACTGTTTGCTTCATCCACTGCAGTTGTGGCTTACTGGATTTTTACTCCATTTAGAGTAAGGTCAGTCACACTTGCCACACATAGGTGCATCTCTCTCTGTCCCTTCTATCATTGCAAGGCAGCATCCAAGCACACCTAAGCAAAGCATAGCCAGTGCAGCAAACATGGTATAACTACAGATGTCAATTATGCAAGCAAAACTTGTTTTCCTCTTACAAATGTTGTGTGTGTGTATATATATATATATATATATATATATATATATATATATATATATATATACATGTATGCATATATATGGATCTACTTTTAAATTGCAACACCCACAACACCAAACTTTATTTTCTCAAGACAAAAATAATGAATACTGAAAATCCCAAAGGGGCTATTTTTCCCAGGGCAAGTAAACACTTGCTCAACATGGGGAAATATGCCCTATTCTCCCTGTAGTGCAATCCCAGAGTTGGTATATATATAGATAGATAGATAGATAGATAGATAGATAGATAGATAGATAGATAGATAGATAGATAGATAGATAGATAGTTTTGGGCAAGTGTTTACTTCCTGAGAAAAATTGGCCGTTCTGGATTTTCAGTATTTGTTATTTTCATTTTGGGAAAATAACATTTAGTGTTGTGGGTGTCGAGATATAAAAACAGATTCATATACATATATCTATAGGTTCATAGGTTCATAGGTAGGTACTAGGCTATTGGCCCAAGGGCCTACGTAAGCCTAGCTACCAAGGTTCCATGGCTTACGCCACCCAAGAAAGTTGTTATATACATACATATGTTACTAGGTAATGATAGCAATAAGGTGCAGAACTCTACTACAAAACTTTTTGTGCGATGATGTCACAGCAAAGAAAAACAGATTTTCATACAAAAAAAGAGTTAGGTGTAAAGGTGTAAAGGTACTGGTGCAGTATGAATCTGACCCTTCAGGACACTTCTTTATTTTACACGGTGAGCAGTGTCCAACAATTAAACGATTTATAACAGTATTTGTTGCTATTTTACTCTTACAATTTCCATCTGTTGACTCTCTGGTTTCTCCAATTCATTTACTCTGGCCCACCATATAATGTCTTCTCCTTTTTGAAGAAGCTTGGCATATTTGACATTGCAGCTTTGCAGAGTCATTGGAAGGGCATTCAGGGCCATCCTTCTATAGTGGTCCTGCATTTTAACTTATACGCTAGCACCCCACTCCCATACCCTAAAGTAACTGATTTAATTTCATGCTGCCATGTATATCCACAACTATAACCTTTAATGCTTTGGGCTAGCCCTTCCTCCCTGGCCTTAAACAGTGGGTTGCCTCTAGTTGGAAATCCCTAAACTCTACTGCAGGGAAGATGAACTGATTTGCAGTCACTTGCTCCAACTTTTTGCATTCAGTACTTCCAGGCAAGGATCTGATAATAGAATTCTGGCAACAGGAGATAGACTAACCACTTGTCATTGAACCAATAGGCTGGAGTGCTGAGATAATTCATACATGGTCACTTGATGATGTGTACATATTCAGAAGTGCAACCTTTCTTTAATTGTCATTAACAGGTTGTGTAGCAGTTACTGCAAGCTGGAATCTCAAACTCTGAAACATTTAAAGCTAAAGGTTAAGCATAACCTTGTTTGCAACTGTATTCCTGAGTTGAATAATTTATGAACTGATGAAATGACAGGTGCTTCACCTCCCACCATATTCACATTCCTATCCCCCTTCTCCACCCCTATCCATGTCTGCAGAGTAGTAGTTGCACTTATACTTCTCAAATGCCCCTGTTCTTCAAGGCTGCTCTTGATTTTGTCTTAAAATTTTGCTCCGTCTCTCCCAATACCTTCTAAAATTGGTGATTTTGGGAGGAAACGTGGCAGATAATATTTAATAAGTAATGACAGTCCTTGGAGCTGTAGACTTCTTTTATTTTAGAAAATGCATGTTAATTCACATTCTTTTATTCTGTCAATGTTTCTATTTACCAGAACTAATATTTTAAAAAGGGAACATGTTTTGGGACATTTGACACTGATTATTTCTGGACTTGTCCCTGATCATGGAGATATAAAGTTGAAAGCTATGGTTCCTCATAGCTGATGAGAAGCACTTTGATTCATTTAATTCAGTCAGTGACAGCAACACAAGTGATGGCATGGGGATACCATTCCCTGGATTCCACCTGCTGCATGTATATAAGCTCAAGTAGTAATGTGATAGAGCTAGCATGGCAGGAAATATGCAAGCCCCTAGACTATGAGTAAGGCAGTATGACCATTCCAGGAAATGTGGGCAGACGCACAATGTAGTCCAATGCTACATGCATGACCAAGGAGTGGGTTATTTTTAACTTGTGATGCTATGGTTATGTGGCTCAAGCACTGTAGATTAAGGGGCATAAACCCATTATGCACTCTATATCACTTTCTCTCTGTAAATAGATAGATAGATAGATAGATAGATAGATAGATAGATAGATAGATAGATAGATAGATAGATAGATAAATAGACAGATAGATAGATAGACAGATAGATAGATAGATAGATAGATAGATAGATAGATAGATAGATAGATAGATAGATAGATAGATAGATAGATAATATATCTGTGTGTGTGAGTGAGTACAATTGGCAGTGGTATGTATCCCTGTTTCACTTTAATAACATAAGTGGCAGAATTAATAATTTTGCAGCATTCACATTCTTGCTTTCAGATATTACAAACAATTTGTCGTGAATTTATTGCATTTTATAAATTTTTGCCTCTGTGGTGACAGAGACATTTAAAACAACACAGTTATTGAATGTTTAGTTGTTTATGAAAAGACAAATTGTACAAGTTGATATAATACTTTATTTCATCATACAGTTCTACTTGCTATAAATAACCCACCCAGTCAGTCCTGAAAATGCAGCTTTACAAATGGTCGGTTGGCTAATTTCCTCTCCATAACCAGGCATTAAGCTTGCCGAGAACATTGCTTGAAGATCTTAAAGTAGTTGCCAGTATGTTACTTACCATGCAGTTTCTGATAGAAAGCAAGCAGTTATATCATCTATCTTTATGCAGTTATATCATCTATCTTTATATGACTAGTGTGCATGTCTACATGCATACATGTGTGTGTTTCATTTAGCTGCTTGATTGATCATTAGACAGAGTGCAGAAAAGACTGACAAAAGTGATTGAATGTTTACAGACTACAAACTGATGGTCTTTGCATGTGCAAGATCACATTACAGTAAGAACTGGGAATCTGCCCTTTCACCACTGTAGTTTGATCTTGGAGTTGCACTACACTAACTATAACCCTATCCAAACCCCCAAAGTTAACTCTGTACTCATACTCTGTACCATTGTTTAACACTACCACTACCACTACCACTACACAAGACAGTACAGACACAGATACACACACACACACACACACACACACACACACACACACACACACACACGCACACACACACACACGCACACGCACACCACACTACACTAAATATGTCTATATATAATATATATATATATAATATAATATAATATAATATAATATATATATATATAATATATGTCTATACACGATATATGTATATATAAGTATATATAGCTGTCCCAAAATAGGAAGAGCTATTTCCTTACTCAACTCTAAACTTAACCTTAATCCTAATCTATCAATATTTGCACAAACCCTCCCATCCCCTAATGCTGAAACCTTAGAAATATGCAAAAGTTTCAGCATTAATTTCCCAAACTCACATTTACTTTACTTGCTAGCATTCAATGTTTTGTTCAACTGAATTTTTCAAATTTCAGTGAACAGAAAACTTGACCACATTTCACAATTCTTCACGCTACAGATGAGAAGCTGATTTAATGGAGTGATTGCCATACATCGACACAGTAGCCCACTTTCTAGATGTGGAAATCACCCTGGACAAGGAGAACCTTGCCTTCAAGACCAACATTTATAGGAAAGAAACATGCAGAAATAACTTTCTGGAGTACAACAGCCAACACCCTAAATTCATGAAATCCAACATAGTCAAAGGACAGTTCATCAGACTCTCCCGCATACTCAGTGATAATGATGATTTCCACAATGAGTTTCTTTCTGAAAAAATCTTTTTTTAAACAGAAACCACCCAGAACCCCTAGTTGATAAAATTCTACAAGAGGTCTGCATTCGCTGGAACCACAAGTTCCCTCCGATCCTGAAATTTGGTTTCAAGCCCCCCAGAGTACCATTCAGACCAATGACTTTATTCTCAACTTTCCTGTCCCATTAGCCTGGATATGCACCAGATCTGCAACATTTTGACCAGCAATTGCTGCATTATTCAGAACAACAAGGAGCTATGCTCCATTCTAGGGAATGAACCCCAATTTAGCTATAAAAAGACCCAGTCTCTTAGAGTATCACCAGAAATCAGTGCTCAGGCTGAGCCACACCAACACAGCTCTCTCCAATGACATGTTCCAATGTTATAAGTGTGTTGCCTGCCCCTACATTCTCACCTGTCATGAATACCATTTTGCTAGCTGCAACTATACTGTTAAAACTAATAGGCATTTTGATTGCAGTTCCACCAACGTTGTTTACACTGCTATCTGCCAACCATGCAGTTGCTTCTATAATGGTAAAACTGTAAGAAAACTATTGGGCAGAATTAAGGAACATTGTGCAGCTCAAAGGAATCAGGAGACAAGAAATGTGCTGGACAAACATAGTTCAGAATGTCAGGGCCAGCCAGGTTTCAAATTCTTAATACTGGAATCCATCGAGGACTTTGTAGGTGATATTAACAATCTCCTCAAGATACATGAACTTAAATGGCAACTGTTGCTCAACTCCAAAGTTCACCCAGGACTTAAGAAAAATGTAAACATAAATGTGCTTTGAGACTATACAGATAACACTCCCCCACCATCCTCATCCACTCAGTATCACGTTACCTGCCTTTTTACTGCATCCCTTCCACTGTTGCTGTACTCTTCTCCTCCTCTGATTGGATATCTTAACTCTTTACAAATTTTGGCAGTTCCTTGTGATTGGCTCTTTATGTCCATTTGACTCCTTATTACCATAAGCTCATATTTAGTGCATAAGAAGTTCTTCAAAACTAAAGAAAAATAAAGAACAAAAGCATTCAAATCTTACCTAGTTCAGCTCTGTTTGTAATCCTGGGTTCCTGGAAGTGTCTTATATATATACATATATATATATATATATATATATATATATATATATATATATATATATATATATATATATCTACACACACACACATATAAATATATATATATATATATATGTATATAT